>NC_051264.2:6325188-6602688 GCF_015237465.2 Chelonia mydas
GGGGTACAGCAAGTAAAGCGAGGAGAGGAGGGAGACACGCAGGGAAAACGTGAGTTAGAAGCAGAACGGTTTCCAAGCAGTGTGTCTGCGGCTCCCCCCCCGCGCCCCCCTCCGAGCACATTCAGCCAGAGCTCCAAGATCCCCCAGCGCACAGGCTCCGAGAGCGATGGTGGAAGTGGAGTTGATCTGACGCTTTGCAGAAACAGCTCCCAGCCTTCCCCCCACCACGCTCAGAAGACAGACAGTGTCCTGACCGCGCCCCTGACTCAGGCCCTTTCATTGGAGAGGCGGCTGGACAGGGGGGGCATGAGAGATGGGCCTTTTCCGGGAAGCCGGAAGGATCAGTGAGGGAGGCAGAGAATAAAGCCAGACTCTCCTGTAACGAGATGTGCAGACCCAGTGCAAAGCTCAGGAAGGAAATGCTCAGGCTGCTGCTAAGGGTGCTGGGGGAAAGAGAGGAGCCGATGAGGGAAAATGCCAGTGACTGGCAGCCTCATGGTTACAGGCGGATGGCTTATCAAAGGGGGAGACCCTGAAGCCTAAGGAATTAGTCCTCAGGATGTGCAGACAGCCAGGCATGGGCCAGGATTGGGGCTGTTATCAGAACACGTGTCCTGGGAACCGTGGGCGGCGAGGGAACTGCAGTTATTAGACCTGGGGTGAGCCAGAGACTGGACTCCTGGGTTCTATTCCCAGCTCTGGGAGGGGAGTGGGACCAAGGAGAGAGGCCCAAGCAAATCGCACTGAATTAGCAGCTAGACATTCCTGGCAACTGCTGCCAGACAGGGTCCTTCCAGAGTTCACGCTGGGCACCGCCAGCGTGAGTTCAGCAAAAGGGCTGGAGTCCTGTGGGGATGGGGAGCGCAGGGCAGAGCGAGGAGCTTCCCTGACAAACCACTCTGCAGCCCAGATCCTGTCAGTGCAAGTGACTGTCCGCATAATGCCCTGGGAGGGGCAACATGAGGGGCCGGGCCGGCCAAACCCTAATGGGAATCAGCCTCCCGCACAGCTGGGCACGGCCTCGTGGTTCCACACAGACACAAGCATGTTCCCCTGGCCCCTGGCACGGGCACACACATGCCTCCCCACACTTATCCCTCCAAGTGTGCTCATCCTACACACCCTGCCCAGGTGCTCGTCTTGCACACACCCCCATGCACGCGCACTCCTGCCCTGCCCCACGCATGCACGGGGCCAGCAACAGCTCTCCCAGCTGGGGATCTCCAGAGGGGAAGCTGCAGAGGGCCACACCAAGCAGTGACCAAGCAGCTCCTGGGGTCGGGGCCGGGGGAATGGGGAGAAGGCGCTTTGCACACTCAGGCCCGGGATAGGCATGGTCAAGAGTCAGCCCTGCTGTCGTATGGCGATGCCTGCATGCGATGAGTTTGCTGGGGCTCGTTCTAGTTCCTAGCAGGACAGGGAGGTCCCCCACTCAGAGCCCTTGGGCAGACGGAGTACGCAGACAGGCCGAGGATTGAAAGGGCCATGGAGACTAAGCGCCCCGCAAGTGGGAGATGGGGGGGCTCCCTCCCCGGTCTTCATGGCTCTTTCAAGGGGGGGTAGCTCCCGCTCGGGGCTGTGACGGGCCATGCTCGAGGTGGGAGGGGGAGCGAGCTTTGCCGCAGTGCAGCCTGCACCTGCTCAAATCGCCACATGCCGGGGGTGTCGATCCTGTGCCTGCCTCTAGCACAAAACTTGCTTGAAATCCAGGCTCCTCTGGGCCTTCCCCGGGTTCCCAAACACCTGCTCTCCCCTCTCTCCCCAATTATAGCAGCCCCACCCCTTCACTTCTCTTCTCCGCAGCCGTTCAGGCAAGATTTTCTCCTGCTTGCTTTCATTTGGATTTAATTCCCACTAAGCTCTTTGCGGCAGTGCCGAAGCCTGGAGGGGCTGTCAGTGGTGCAGGGAGATAAGCTGGGGGCCCGTTCACATTGGCTAAATTATGCCGGTATTCGAGGACGGCAGGGGAAGGAGGACGACGACGCAGGGGGGAGTCACCGACTGTCACTGCCGGCCGGGAGCTCTTGCCCGCCGCAGCATCCAAAGGGATTTCAGAGCATGAGCCACCCCTAGCTACAAATCCAGCTCCCCACCCGCTATTTCCAGCTCGGTTCTACCAAGCAAGGCGCTTGCCTGAGCCCTTCGCTGTCATTAGCCTCACTATTATCCATCTGGGAGACAGAGTCAGGTTAGGAAAGCAGTGAGGTCTAGTGGAGAGATCATTCGCCAGCAATCCGGGTGCGAATCCCACCTGGGCTACAGGCCTGTTGGGTGACGCAAGAGGTCTGGTCTACATCCCAGCCGCTGAGCAAATCCTACAGGGCATCAGCCTCTTACATGGCTTCTTTGCGCCTCAGTTTCCCCCTCTAGTCTGATTTCCTGTATATCACAGGCCAGGGAGCGGCTCCAAAATAATTCTGAGAGCAGATCTTTTAGGAGAAACAGTAGCACAGCCAGGAATAGAACCCAGGAGTCCTGACTCCCCAAATAACCCTGCTCTCCCCACTAGATCCCATTCCCTCTCAGACTATAACCCTGCAGTCCTGACTTCCAGACCCAGGCTCTAACCGCAGTTTGACTTTCAAGAGTCCTCCTGACACTCCATGGAGCAGCACCTCATCTCACCAGCTACTTGCCTGGTCATTGGCCTTGCTCAACTACTGGAGACAAACAGAACTTAAAAAACAAAAATGAAACGGGGGGCAGCAGCTGACAGGTGCCATGGGTGAGGGCTGCAGCCTCCACAGACCTGGCTATGAATCCTAGCTACCAGCACCAGAAAAGAAAAACAAAAAAAGGGCCATAAAGACTGAAGTCCACTCTCATCCCTCGCAGGACAAGGCTAGGGCATCAGGGTATTGATCTGGCTGCACCTCACAGTCCACCGGGGATTTATCCTACATGGGGTTGGGATGGAAAGACATGGGCTGAGCTGGGGAGTCTGGGGGAAGCCTAGGGCTGGAACAGCAGGGGGCTGCAGGTTGGGATTGAGGGGCACCCAGGCCCCTGACTCTAACCACTAGACCCCACTGCCCTCCCAGAGCGGCGACTAGAACCCAGGAGTCCTGGGGTTCCTGGTCCCTTCCTGCTCTCCCCACTAGACCACTCTCCCTCTCACAGCCCGCCCTCGAAGGAAGCGAGGGGGATGAACCCTTCCCCAGTTACTGAACCTAGACTTAAAGGCACGAGAACTCCCTCGCCCCGGGCTCCCTGGGCTCCAGCCCATGCTCTGCTTCGCCAGCTGTAACACTCCCGGGGGGGGAGCAGTACTTCATTTAAAGCTCTGCTGTCTCCGGCCGTCACATCAACCCAACAGCGCTCGACCCTTCGGCCAGCGCTCTGCCCCTCACTAGGGAGAGGCAGCTACTGACCAGGCCTGTATGGAACAGGATCCCCCACCCCAGGCTGCCCCCTCCCTCCCAAGCCAGGAGCCTTCCTTATAGCCAGGGCCAGCATAAAGGAATCTGGGAGGCAGCAAAGGACAGCATATCAGGCAGCAGAGCTGCTCGAGAGGAAGGCCGGCCTATTGGTTAGGGCTCCAGCCCTAACCCTCAAGAGGCCCGCATTCAAGTCCCGGCTCTGCCAGCAACTTGCTGCGTGACTTTGGGCAAGTCACTTGCTGCTCTGTGCCTCAGTTTCCCCACCTGTAACTATGGCTCACAGGGGGTTGGGAGGACCAGTCCTTTCATGACTGAGGCACGGATACACTATGGTGGCGAGGGTCAGGCAGAGCCCTGCCCGCACAGGTTCCACTGCTCCTTCAACTCCTGTGCTGCAGACAGTTGGCCCTGGGGTTCTGGTCTAAGCTCTAGAAGGGGAGTAGGGGCAAGTGGTTTCCGCAGAGGACTGGGTGTCAGGATTCCTGGCTTCTACTCCCAGCTCCTTCACCAATTTGCTAGGTGACCTAGGGCAAGTTGCCACCTCAATATCTGCCTCAGTTTCCCCATGTGTAAAGCAGAGATAACGATACAGACCCATCTCCTGGGGAGGCTTATTCTGGAGGGACAGCGCAGCCTTAGTCCCCCAGGGACCTACCCAGAACCCTTCCCTAGGGGGCAAGGGGCTTCCTCTCCTGGCTCCTAGGTTACGGCAGCGCTACCTGCCTTGTATCCCTGCCTGCCTGCTCTGGGAAGGCAACACCGCATCCCCCAGAGGAGATGGCGACCGGGGTGCAGCTCTGACAGCAGCAAGGATGGCTGCACTAACCAGGGACGGAGCCCTCTCACCCCTCCAAAGGCACGGACATGGAGGGAGATCTGGGATCTCAGTCTGGGCTGAAGAGAAAATCAACAGCCCAAAAGAGCCGCTAGCCACCTCCGTACAACCCAAATGCAAAGGCCTGGTCCAGGCGGGGATGCTGTCATACCCAGCTCGGGGGTGGGGGGCGTCCCCTGAAACAGCCTCCCGGGGGGGGGGCTCAGGAGCTGCACCCCCTTCCCCCACACAGCTGGGGCATGCTGTCTCTACCTGCTAGGGGACACTGCCTCCAAGGGGAAGCCAGTGCATCCTCCCTGCCCGTGCCCTCTGGTCTTGGAGCCGGGGGCTGCTAGCCAAGAATCTTGCAGCGGATTCAGCTGTGGACCAAAAGCCCCTCCAGACTCCAATGCTCTAGTTAGCCAGAGATGCGGCAGCAGGACACAGGTAGCCCCCACCCCTCAGGGCTCCCCAGCCACACTGCCAGAGTCAGAGGGCCGGGGTGGGCTGTTGGCTCTGTCTGGGACGTTCACTCCTCAGGCTGCGTGGCGAGGAGGGCCTGTGGGCCACAGAGGAGGCTCTCCCACCTCAGGCAGCAGACACTCTAGGTGGTGGTGGTGGGGGGGTGCCGGTTCCTCCCAAGCTGGACCAAATCTACAAGTTATTGATATTGGTCCGTCCTCTCCCTCCCCCGCCGCCCCTCACAGCTTCCCTGGGCCTGCGTCTCCCAGCTGCACTGGCCTTTCCCACCGGGCTCCCGTCACGCGGGCACCAGCACTGACTCAGCAGGAAGCAAAGCCGCAGGGACCCACTCGGGAGAGAGCCAGGTGCCAGACAGCTAGTTCCCGAGAGCCCATCTTCATGGCCGTGCAGGGGTTGGGAGGAGAGCTGCCAGCCTTTAGCCACTGGGACGGACAGTCAGGGACACACAACGGACTCAGGACAGAGCGGGCATGTCTCAAAGCCGAGGGAGGGGCTGAGATTCAGGACTCCTGGGTTCCAATCCCAATTCTGGGAGGAGTGCGAGGTCTAGTGGTTAGAGCAGCACCCCTACGTCCTATTCCCAGCTCTCTAACTAACTGTGTGCGAGACCCAAGTCATTTCACTTTGCTGCTTCCCAGGGGAAGGATATTGACCAGCCTTAGGGGACGGATCACGGGGCCTGACCTGCAAGACACTTTGAGATTCTCCTGCAAAGAGGTGAAGAGCCGTGACAAACCAAATCCAGGACTACCAAGGACTTGGTGGATTTCAATAAGGCACAGGGCAGATAGAACTCAACCTCCCACCCCAAAAACCAAGTCCCTGCCTCTTTCGAACCCCCGTCAGCTGTTAGCAGTACAGGGGCTATGAGACAGAGCTTGGGAGATCCGATTCCATCTGCCAGAGAGCAGTGGCATGCCTCAGACACACACACACACAGCAGCTCATGAGCTGCTGCAGAAATCACATGAGCCAAAAATGAAAACCCCCATTGGAGGGGCGGGAGGAGGGTACAATGCACCTACTGGGAAAGCAATTTGCAGGACTCTTGTGGAGAAAGTCTACCCTGGGTTCACACAGCACAGCCAGGGCAGAAACCCCAGTTGCCATGTGCTAGGGGAGAGGCAGTGAAAGCTGCTTGAGCCTCTCCCAGCTTTCCAAGGTGGCCTGCAGCCATGGGCCAAAAGAAAAACACAAATTGCAGACTGATCGGGGCCCGGATCCCATTCTGGCCATGCCCTGTGTGCACGGTGGGTTCAATCTGTGTTATTAAACCAACAGGGGTCTGCCTGGGGCTGGGAGCCACTTTTACGACTTTTGCCCCCAACAGCATGGTACAGAGCTGCAGCACACCAGTTGAGAGCCCAGAAGGGAGAATAATCTGAACCCACACTCGGAGCCAGCGTCCTCCCCATTTTGGTGGAAGTGCAACTCGGGGCTTCTGCAAAACCCCATCCGCTATCCCACTGCACACACCAATTACTCTAATCTCATAGGAGCTTGGGACAGGGAGGGGGCTCTCTGCACACAAAATCCTGAGCCTTGCAGGTGGTGGTGGTGGTGGGCAGACCCAACTGAAAGGCTTTGTAGCCAGCAGGGCTCCCCAAAAAGTTGGCTTGAACCGGCAATGCGCTAACCGTGAGAGTGCTGTGCACTCAAAATGACTGCGTCACCCACAGCAGAGCACTCCCACGTGCATTTGGGAGCAGGACACCAAGAGGGGAGGGGGATGCCAAACTAACTTTCAGCTCACGAGGACCCCCCTCCACACCGAGCCAAAGGGAGTGCCTATATCTCCCTGCCTCCCTTCCCAACATGCACTGCTTCGGGCCTATGGTGGCTAGGCTCCCTCCGGGAACACGATCCCCCAGAATGCTTCTTTCCCCTTCGAGGGTCAGCATCCCCCCTCCCTCCTGGCATCCCAAGGACTTACCCAGCATGCCTTTGTTGGAGTCTGACAAGCACATGTCCTTCTCGGCGCTAGGGAGGACAAAGCCCACCACGAAGACCTCCACGCCATCGGCCATGAGGGCCAGCCCCAGCACAAAGTAGAGCGTCCACTGGAAGCGCCCGTGGCCGCACTCCTGCAGGATGAGCTCGTACTGCTGGGCCAGCTCCTCCTTGTCCTTCTTCTTGTCCCCTTCCAGGTCCTCGAAGTCTCTGAACTCGCTCACCACCTGCTGGTTGTCGGCCAGGTGGTCCCCGGCCTTCAGGGACTCATTGCGGGGGATGCCCTGGTACTCGCCCTCGTAGATCTCGTCGTCCTCGTCGTGCCCTTCGGTGGCATCGCTGGAGGCCCCTTCCTCATCATTGGCCGACTCGCCGCGGTAATAGCCATCCTGGGGCTGGTAATCCTCCTCATCATCATCCTCCTCGAAGCGGGAGTAGGAGCGCTTGGTGTATTCATCCTGCATGCGATCCACGCCCTTGCCCATCTTCTTGGTGGCATGCTTCTTCACCTCCTTGGCAATGTCCTTTGCCCCTCGGATGAAGGCCGTGCGGTCCCTGAACCCCTCATCCATGGCTCTGCCCTGGCCGACGCTCCGCCTTCAGATCTCACAGGCGTGAGGAAGAAGAGGATGGGAACCGCCTTTGACGAGGGGCGGGGGGTGGAGGGCAGGTCTTCCTGGATGAGCAAGCAGGGCCCCTCCCCGTATCCTCAGACCAGGGGGCAGCGGTGGGAATCTTCGGCGGGCAAGGAGGACGCGGCTTTCCAAAGGCGGCCGATCGAGGTCACTGAACCGCGACCCATTCGCTTAATCCAGGCTTGAGACACCGGAGCAGCCAGGCAGGTCGATTGGGCGATTCTCCCTTGGGCGGCACTAGATGGAGACGGTCCTGGGAGGGGGAACAAACACAGAGGGGGGCGTTATCAGGCAGGAAAGGGCATCCGTGCTCCCTCTCTCAAGAGTCAGTTCCCAGCGGAGGAGGCTGCTGGCTGTACCGCGTGGCTGGGGAACAATTCAATTCAATACCGCATGGCTGGGGAACAATTCAATACCTAGGCCCTAACGTCGAATGAAGGACCTCAAAAACGCAACAGGGAAAATTACAGACCAGGCTTTTCAGTGGTTTGCCAAGCAGGATGCGAGACGTTGGCAGAGGTCCCCTGAAAACCCACGTTTTAAACGATTAAAATACGCTGACAGGGCAGCTGCTCCGCTGTAGCGCTTTGAGGAAGACGCTCTAAGCCGAGGGGCGAGAGCTCTCCTGTTGGCACCACAGTGAGAAGCAGTAGCTAAAAAGCAAGGTGACAATGAATAATTGAGGATGACCCAGGCAGAGCGGAGGATGATACCAAAACATGAGGCCAATTGCTGAATGGTAAAGAAGGAGGAGGATGCGTTCGTTTGATATTGATGGAATGTCAGTGGTTTACTTTCGAATAACTAACAGGGTGCCTTGCCCAGAGGCTGGAGAGCTTGGGGCTAAACCAACCCTGATTACAAGATGGGGCCCACCTGAGGGGAACCAGGTGGTCCAATATAAAAGGCAGGAGGAAGGGGCAGAGGTGTATCTGGTTGAGAGAGAGAGAAAGGAAGGAACGCACGCACGCACGCACGCACGCACGCACGCACGCACAAACACTAACTTGGAAGCAGGGCCAAAGGGCAAGCTCCAGCCAGAGAGAGCTGGCAGAAGCAGGTGGAGCTCATGACTGGGGGCTTCCTTGATGACTGTTTTGGATTATTTTGCAGTTAAGGACTCTGAGGTTTGCATGAACTTTATTTGCCATTAAGCCAGCCTGAGTCAAGGGTGCTGTGAGTCACAAAATAGGCTATAGATTTCAGAGTAGCAGCCGTGTTAGTCTGTATCCGCAAAAAGAAAAGGAGGACTTGTGGCACCTTTAGAGACTAACAAATTTATTTGAGCATAAGCTTTTGTGAGCTACAGCTCACTTCATCGGATGCATGCAGTGGAAAATACAGTAGGGTGATTTTATATACACAGAGAACATGAAACAATGGGTGTTACTATACACACTGTAATGAGAGTTATCAGGTAAGGTGAGCTATTACTAGCAGGAGAGAAAAAAAACAACACCTTTTGTAGTGATAATCAAGGTGGACCATTTCCAGCAGTTGACAAGGCTATGTGGAGTACTTCTGGGGTCTGCCAGAGGGGGCTAACAAGGCTAAAACCCTTTCAAACACCCCCCGGGCACAATAAACAGCCACACTGCTACAGACAGCATAGAGGGGAGGATGGAAAAACAAATCATGAAAACGTGGGTCGATGGAGAACTGGGTATGTGTGATGTTAAATAACGGTGGCTGCAGGAAAGCTAACGACTCTAATGTGGAAATGTAGAAGAACCAAGTGAAAGAGGGCCCAAGTCAGAGAAATACCAGACCGGAAACGGAAAGAATGAGACTGAAGGAAAAGCCCAGAGGCCAGAGAGTGAGACAGCCATCAGGAAGGATAGGAAAGCGTCCCAGAACTTGGGTCCACACCTGTTCCATTTTCTCTCTCTATTGTCTGGCATAAACATATGATCAGAAACTATAAGTGACAATTGTCTGAAAATGTATAAATAAAGAGGAAAATTGATTAAGCCTAAATTAAGTGGACTCATGCCTCAGTTTCCCACCTTAAAGAGCCTAACACCATGGGCTCTGCGGTAGGTTGAATTTGTGTTAAAATCACAAGCTATCACTTGAATTTGCAAGCTAGAGGGCTCAGCCGGGAAGTGTCCAATCAGAGTCAGCTCTGCAGAGAGCCTGCTTAGAATAAGGTGGGCTGAGTTGTGCTGCTCCACTTTAGGGAGCAGCCTGCTTTGTCTCTCACTGGTTTTGGGTCACTGGGTGTTACCATTCTGGAGTTTAAGTAATAAAGTCATGTTCCAGGGCAACCTTCCACCAAGGGTATTCATGGTTTTTATCTAACTTTCCTGTGCGTATGACTAAACATAACAGGGACCTGATCCAGGACTGGGACTTTAGGTGCTACCATAATACACCTAATAGCAATGAACATGTACAGCGCCTAGCACCATGGGGTCCTGGCCCATGGCTGGGACTCCTAGGTGTTACTGTATTACAGATAAATAACTTTTAAAAGATCCCCATGTTCTCCAAGCCAGGATTCCAAGTCATTAGTAATTTTGGAGGTCCAATTTATGACACCATGGAAGAGACGGATTTTCAGAGAGTGCTGAGCCCCGTCCTCTGAAAACAAGGCCCCTCTTAGGTGTCAAGTCTTGCCAGTGTGTTTGGTGCTCCTTTTGAAAAGCCTGGCTTTTAACCAGCACCTTCTGTCCATGAAACAGAAGGAGCTTGGCCAATGCTAACTCAGCCCCATTGCTTCGCTATGAAATGGCCTTGGCCTCTAAACCATCTGCTGTGGAAATTCAGACATCCCTGGGGTGGGACGCAGGGGCTGTTTAACAGCCACATAGCACACGTTTGAGACAGGAATTGAAGAATGCTATGAGACCACAACTGCAAGTGGAGACGTAGGACAGCAGAATGTAAAAGGCCCTGGCATCCCGGTCCCAGAAGTCAGCTTCATAAACACTAACATATCACCAGGGCTTTAGCCACCCACAAGAGCTCAGGACCTTGGTCTCCCACTGCATCAAACAGGTGGCACCTCCAGCTGCACAGCTCCCTAGCACCATGCTGAGCCACTGACTCCATACCAAAGGGAAGAGCGCCCCTACGGCATCACCAGTGTCACTTCCTATGCCACCAGGGTCCTGCTTGGAGATCTACCATCCAAAGATCAATGTAGCCCAACCTTGCTTAGCTTGGAAAAGCCGAGTCATAGCTGGGGATGACCTGTGGCAGCATGGAAATTGATTATTAATATTGTCTATATAAGAATCCCCATATCTAGCTCTGGTCATCCCCAAGCTATCCAGAAACTCTCCCAAGCCAAGTACGGTTCAGATAGGTTGATATTGGGATGAGAGATCTCAGTATTTATATATAGTTATTCCCAAAGGTGCCATCAGCTGACAATCACAGACATAGTCCATGGCTGTTCCAAAAACTCCCTTTCAGAATCAATGGAAGGAGCAGTTAAGCCCCTTTATGTAGTTGAGACAGCTACAAACAATGGAAGGACTGCCCAAGGCAGGTCAGAGCTGAGCTTGGTGGGCTTGGGAGCAAGGGGGGGTGGGGGGGTATTCCCTAGCTGCAAGTGCAAGGGCTAAGATATCAGTTTTGAAGGCCTTGTGTGTTGGAGGCAGAGAGTCAGGAGAAGCAGTTGTGAGCATGATCCTGGGAGGAAGCAAAGAGAGAGAGATGCTTGGGCACAGTGCTCGCTGGAGTGGCAGACATGGGAATTTCTGAGCAAGGAAATTGCCTGCTGTTTGTTGCTCCCGGGTTCAGGCAACCAGGACTCTGAGGACATTTTTTTTTTTTTTTAGTGGTAAATAATCAAGGTTCCCCCCAAACAATATCCCTGGCTCGTATCAATATTTTACAGTGAAATTTCCCTTAAGCAGCCATTCCAGGGCTCAAGAGACAGAGCTTAACAGGGCTGAGCCTTCTAATTAAGGGGGAGGAAACTTTTCAAAGAGCAGTGGCGAAAGTTGGGCTCTTAGATCTCCAGTTAAGTCTCTAAATAAGGGGCCTGATTTTAAGAAGTGCTGAGGACCCAAGAGCCCCCATTCGGCCTCAGATAGGAGCTGCTGGGTGACTCCGTACTTGAAAAATCAGGAGACTTATTTAGCAGCTTCAATAAGGATTTAAGGATGGGATTTACAAAACCAGCCAGGGCCCGGATCCAGATTTAGACACCCCGTTCCCATTGATTTCCTTTGAAGATGTGACTTAGTCAGAGACCTGTGATCCTCTCAAGCTCACCCTACCTACTTGTGAGAATCTTGGCCAATACATTTGGGAGATGCTTTGGGACATTCTTCCGAGACAAGCCTCTTGAAGAAGATCCCCTGCATTGGAATAAGAAGTGGATTTCGCGTAAGCAAAAGGACGGTAACATCCCAGCAAGGCACAAGGACCCTGTTACACACAAATCACAGACCAATTGGCCATAATAGAGATGCCAACAACTCTGTGCCAGCCAAAGCTAGTGGGAAATAAACCTGCCACTGTATACTTTAATATGCCGATTATAAATGATACGGCAGGCAGACCAGAGAGAGCAAAGCTTAATCATTTCTAGGCTGGCCTGAAGACCCTCCTTTCCCAATAGCCATAGGGGAAGGGGGTTGGGATAGTTCATGAATGGCCAAGAGGTATATGAGAATCGATTTGCAACACACGCCCCCCAGCTCAGCCCCTGCAGGGAAGCCCTAGCAAGCTGACGCTGGAGCATTCTGAAATGCCTGCAGGGGAAAATGACCCAGTCGCTGTACCTTGCCCACGATGGAAATAGCGGGGTCCAGGGACTCCGGACTCCTGGGTTCTATTCTTCTGCCTCACACGCACAGGGCAGAGGAGGAATCGTACAGAGGGGGAACCGAGATGAAGAGACTTGCCCAGCATCACACAGGCAGTCGGGGGCAGAACCTTTTCTTGAACCCAGATGTCCCTCCTCTCAAGCCAGGGCGTTTGCCACCAGGCCGGCCTCGCTCCCTGCTGTCCTACGTCGGAGGGAAAACGGCAACAAGGGAGGCCGACGCGCGATTGGCATCGGGGACCTGGCCAGGGCGGGGAGATGAGCCCTGGTGACAGCCCGGAGAGCACCAGATAACACACAGATAACAAGGCTGTCAATGGCTTCTGGGCAAGAGCTCCCGTTTCCTGCTTGTAGACTCCAAGCAGGGGCTTGGCAACCGGCCCCCCGCTCCCCCGCAGCCTCATGCTGGCCCAGGGGCCTAGCGGAGTAGGGCTTGGTGCTGTCCAAACCAGTCTGGCGAGCCGTCACCTCAGAGCAGGATGTCTCCAGGAGGGGGAAAGCTGTTCCACAGGGAGCATCAACAGAGCACCCCAGCGAGAGGAGGGGACAGCGGGTGGGGGAAGGACCCGACTACGGACAGCAGGGATGGCTAATGGGGGAGGAAGGATTCCCTAGCGGGCAGCACGCTGGCCTGAGACTCAGCAGGGCCCTGCTGTTTGACCTTGGCCAAGCCACGTCCCTTCTCCAGGGGGCTGTTTTCCGCCCCACCCTGTGTCTATTTACACCGCTTGTCGCTGGCACCAGACCATGGCGGGCGAGGGAGCAGCGGCTCCTTGATCCCAGCCTGTTTGACAGGGGACACCTGCAGCGCCCTAAAGGATGGGCAGCCGCCCTCTCTCCTCACCAGGAAGGGGCTGCTGCTGGGAAGCGGGGCCGGCCAGTTCAGCCCCAGCAGGCACCAGAGAAAGTCCTGGAGGGCTGCATCCAATTCTGGTCATCGCTGTGTAGAAAGGATGTAGAGAAACTGGGAAGGAACCAGAAGCGAGCGACCAAGGTGGTCCAGGGGCTGGAATGCCAGCGCCGTAGGAGCAAAGGCTGAAGGGACTGGGTATGTTTAGTTTGGAAAAGAGGAGATGAAGGAGGGGGACATGGTAGCGGTCTTCAAATCCTTGCAGTCCCTACTAACCCTCTGGTACTATGAAAGCTCCCTGCCCAGGGGATCATCTCCCCAAGCCCTGGCCAGCCCACAGCCCACCCCACACATCTATACCAGCTCGACAAAAAGCCAGTAACACAGAGAGGGCCTCTCTCTCCGAGACAGGGCCAGCTGGAGCGCCAGGCCAGCCAGAACCAGCCCCTGCCCCCAAACTCCCCTGGGGGGCAGAAGCAGCACTCCTGGAGGAACATCTTTCATCCAAGCCGCAAGCGCCCTAGATACTGTTGAGAGAGGGAGAGGGAGAGGGAGAGGGAGGATTATCAGCAGTACCTGGAGGTCCCCACCACCTGAGACCAGGGCCCTGTTGGGTGCTGCGCAGACCTCTCGAGAAGCGCACGCTTCAGGGCTGGAGCCCACTGTTACCTATTCCAGATGAGGGTGAGACCCATGGGCTGGGAGGGTAGATTATCCCACCTCTGCTACGGTGGGGTTCTTACCCCTTCCTGTGTCGGCCACTGGGCTAGGCGGACCTGGGGTCGGAGCCAGTCTGGCAGTGCTTGTGTTCCCCAAGGAGTCATGCGCCTGGCAGCACGAATTCACAGCCAAACAGCTCTCCCTAGCAGGGAGCTTCCCCCAGGGCCAGTTGGCATTGCCCTCGGCTCAGTTCTGGTCCATTCCTCCGCCGGGGGCGGGGGGGGGCAGATCTGGACTCTGCAGGGGGAGAACGGCCCCGCCAGACCCACACACGGGCAGATGGTTGGTGGCAACCATCTTCGAGAAGCAGGACATCTGCAGCTCAGAGCGCTACTCTGGGCAGATGCTGATCTCGCGCATGCGGACATGACGCCGCCACTGATGCTCATGGGGGGATTGTCTTTTGTTCTCCCCACGTGCACCCAGCTGGGCCCGGCTTTGCAGCAGTTCCGGGCATGGCAGGAAGCGCTCAGCGGGGTCGCAGGCCCAGCTGCAGCCTGGCACGCGGCGGAGGCCGGGGGGAGAGAGAGAAGAGGCCGGCCTGGTTTTGTTTCCCAAGCTGAACCTCATTTAAAAGCACATTTCTGGGTATTCATTTCCTATGCTTCTTAAAGGATACTGGGAATCACAGGGGCCTCTCCCTAGCAGCAGAGCCCTGCAATGCTCCTCAGTCCCAACCTGCAGCCCCCTCTAATGTTCCACACCTGGGCTCCCCCCGTCAATCCCAACCCACAAGCCCTCAGCTAGGCCAGGTCTGGGCCCCCTCCTGCTCCCTAGCTCTGCTGCTGCCCCTCAATCCCAACCTGCAGGCCCATCCACCCACCCACCCAGCTGTGCCAGTGCACCCCAACCCTGCCCTGCAGGGCCCCGCTCCCTGCCATTCCACCACTTTCCCTAAAGGAAGCTGCCAGTCATGCTATAGGAAACAGAGACATCCACGAGGAGGGGCGCAAAGCCCAACAAACCCATAAGCCGATCCCCAGTTACAAACCCAAGTCTCCGGGAGAAGGGGGCCAGAGCAGGAGACCAGCCGGAGCAGAGGAAGCCTGGCATTTTGCCATCGCCGTCTAGCCCCTGGGGCAAACACAGATCAGAGACTCACCGGACCCTAACCCGGCTCACGACTTAATGGTGCTTTTGCCACCTTGGAGCCCTTGAGGCCCTGGGCTTACAAGAAGGGCTGCTTGTCACAGAGCTAATCCGAACCCTGCGGCTGCATTAACCCTTCCCATACTGGGGTTTTCCACATTGCGCGGCCAGTAGCTGCTTTAGGGGACTTGCCTAGTCCTACTGGCCAGTGAGTCTGTGGCCTTATGGGAGTGAGGGGGTCCATGTCCCCCTGAGTGATGCAGCCAGCTTGCGGCATCTCTCAGGTTGCCCAGAACCCAGCTTCCCATGGATTCGGTGGGGCAGCCAGTGAGTTGTCCCTCATGTTGTGTCAGACCTAGAGAGAACAGACCTGCCTGGGCTACCCAAGCCCCTGAGCCATGGGGCAGCTGTGAAGATGGCCCTGGGAGCCCTGGATCCACAGGCGCAGCTCCCTGCCCCTGCCCGGTCCTGTCCCGCATAGAACTCCCTGCCCTCATGACAGAGAAAGTCACCCCACCTTGCCCATCCCCCAGCACATGGTCTGATCACGCCAGCCCCTCCAGCCTGGGGAAGGGGCTGCCCCACAAGGCGCAGTAACATGAGGGCTGGCGGGAGGGCGAGGGGTTTTCTGTCAGAAACATGACAAAATGAACAAGCCCTCAGGACACACCTCCTGCCAGCAGTGACCCGCACGCATAGCAACTGAGCCCAGCTGTCCCATAACACACAGCCTGGCCTGGCACCATTTTGTGGCCACTGCGTGGTTCGCCCACCTGTCCCCTTCTGGTGGGTGCCTGGGCCACAAAGAGCCTGCTACAGCCTTGAGACACTGGAGAGGGGCCTTTGAGCTCAGGACGGAGAGGCCCGTGCCATTAAATCCAGAGGGCCTGGGTTCAACCCTGCTGCCACTGCGAGCCAGGTATGAGTAAGTTTACGGAGCCACACTGGGCTGCTGCCCTGCATCCATTTACACCAGTGCCGAGTGGGTGTCTGCCATTGCCAGGGCAGAGCGGCCGTGTTCCCACATCCAGCTTCCACTGGTGCCCGAGGTGCAGGGCAATGGAGGAAACAGTTAAATAAAGGTCCCCACGATACCCTGCTCCCTTCGCTGCTCAGGGATGAAACTAACTGGTCCGGACACAGCAGCTGGGCTGCTGAGGGCTCACCGTCCACTAAGGTTGCCAATTTTGATTGGACATATTCCTGGAGGTTTCATCACAGGACATAATCCTGGAGGGCTTGCAACCTTACTCCCCAGCTCTCAGCATCTACACCAACTCCGCCTTGGGAGACCTGGGTGTGTGGCACCCAGAGACCATGGTGGTGGGCATGGGATACGAACCTAGATCGGATCAGTTCTGCCTAAGCTGCACCCATGCTGACTAACACAGGGAAAAGGACATGGCCATTCCAGGTGCTTTATCCCAACCCCCCCAGTGAGGGGCAGTTACCATCAGAGATGGGTCGAGAGCGGCTCCCAGATCTGGGATCTCAGCAGCTTCAGAGCCGGATGCAGAAGACCAAACTGCGTAAGAGGATGGGTCTTTAAACCGCAGGCACTGCACACTCCACCTAACGCCGGGGGCAGGCGCGCTCTTATGCACAGAGCCCTGCAAATCTGCAGATATCCACAAACCATGTTTGGCATCCACATCCAATCCGCAATTTTGTATCCACGCAGGGCTCTGCTTAGGCAGCCAAAAGCATCCCAGCCCGGCTACTGGCCCTCCTGCCTTTCGCCCTCGTTGGCAATAAAGATTGTCCCTAGCCAAGCAAAAATATAGGCCATTTACCAGGTGGATAAGATAGGCAGTGGGGGAGCTGTGCTGGCAAAGAACCATTCCTAGAGGGGTCGCAGCGCCATCTCGTTCTTCTAGCAGAGCAGCCTGCCTGGTGACCCAGCCTCGCCCCTGACCCGGGCTCTGAAATGCATCTGGGCACCCACTGCATTGCCAGTCCCAAAAAACCCAGAGCAGGCTGGGAATTTTCCAGTTAATTTTTTGTCATTGTTGTTGTCAGCAAAATGCCAGTTTTTCCAGCAGAAACGTTTTTGTTTGGAAAGGGGCAGCGTGTGTGTGTGTGTGTGTTTGCGCGCAGGGGCGGGGGGGGGGGAGTTTCAACCTTTTCTACATGAAAAATTCCCGTTTTCTGGACAAATAACTTTTTTGTTTTGAAATGAACGCTAAAGCATAGGGGGGTTAACAATGGTCAAAACCAAAATGAAAATGTGGCAGTTGACCCAAGCCAGATTTTTTTTTTTTTTTTTTTGCAAGCTGTCAGTTTGCGCAAGTTTTCAAGATGGACTTTTCATCCTGATTTGGCAAGGGACATTTTTTTCGACCTCTCCAAAAATGTTTGCAGGACGGGAAGACCAGATCCCGCCCTGCTGTGCTGAGACCCCTGCGGAGATGACAGACAGGCCAGTGTGTGGCGGGGTACTAATTCACGGTCACTTTCAGGGAGATGTTTCCAGAAAGCGTTGAAGGAGCAATGAATATCGGCAGAATCCAGGCCGGCAGCTAGAGAGAGCGGAGCGTTTGTGCCTCGAATTGCTGGGGGGGGCGGGGGGGCAGGGCAGGTTGGAAGACGAGCAAATGCCCAGATCTTCACAAGCTTCAGCTCGTTCATTGCAAATGATGTTCCCCTTGGGGCAGTGCTGGCAGGTCAGGCTTGTGAGGGACTGCAGAGAACAGAGCTAAGCCGGGCTTTTCCCCCAGGTCTCACAGGCAGGCCTGCTTGTTTCCTACAGCTGAGCAGGCTGGTAACTGGATCTGCTGGCAGAGGCTACTGGAAAGCGAGGGGTGCAGAATGCCCCCTACAGAGGGTCACTAGGCAGGGATGTGTCTGACAGGGAGATGCATACAAATGGATTTCACCGACGATCCCCCCTGCAGCCAAGGAAACGCTTAGATCACCCCCAGTGACAAAGCTGGGACCAGAGTGATTGCAGGGACCCGGTGGCAGTGGGAGGAGACATGCTACAGAAACGGCCACAGCAGTTCTTTGCCCCGTCCAGCCACTTCCCTCTGAGGGGCTCATAACACTTTACAATCACCAACGAATTCAGGCCGCAATGCCCCTTGTGAGGGTGGGGTCACTGTCCACATTTTACAGAAGAGGAAACCGAGGCACAGAAAGGCGTGACTTGCCCAGCATCATGGCAAAGCTAGAGAGACTCCCAGGACTCTGTTCTAACCACTGCCCCACTCTCCTTTCCCTTCAGGGCCTGACCAAACCACTGCCAGAGCAGTGGTCAAACGCTCCAGCCCAATACACATGCCCACCTCTTGCTGACGCCAACGGGAGCCAAGCCAGGATGAAAAAACCAGCCTGGGCCACTTGGCATGAACGGGTACAGCTCCACTGACACGGGCTGTGTTTGAAGGTGAGATCTCAGGAGGGAATAGGGAAGATACATTCAGGAATGCATCCCTCAGCCAGCCAGCCAAGTCTCTCAGCCAGCCAGCCACTTCCCCCAGAAAGACTATTTTTATCTTCGGCAGCACAAACACACCTGAGAACAGTGTGTGTGTGTGTGTGTGTGTGTGTGTGTGTGTGTGTGTGTGTGTGTGTGTGTGTGTGAGTGAGAGAGAGAGAGAGAGATGGGGTGGGAGGAAAGGGGAGAGAAAAAAATGCACGGATAAAAGTGTAAGTCAAGCAGGATGAAACAGACCTGGCCATTTATGTACTGTGTGTCAGAGAGTGGGGGGGCATGATTTCAAGTTAAAAATAGCCCTTCTAAAATAATAATGGCTGCACCTCCCGTCACCCCTGGATGTGGGAGCAAGCAGCGCAGCCTGGCCACATCACCTACACGTCCAGCCATACAATCTACTTGCCCACCCTTCCAAGGAGGACGGAGAAACCAAGGGTAAGCAAGTTGCAGTGGGGGAGGTTTGGTTGGATATTAGGGAAAACTTTTTCACTAGGAGGGTGGTGAAACACTGGAAAGTGTTACCTAGGGAGGTGGTGGAATCTCCTTCCTTAGATATTTTTAAGGTCAGGCTTGACAAAGCCCTGGCTGGGATGATTTAGTTGGGGATTGGTCCTGCTTTGAGCAGGGGGTTGGATTAGATGACCTCCTGAGGTCCCTTCCAACCCTGATATTCTATGATTCTATGATTCTATGTAATTCACTCACCTAAAGGGCAGGGGAGGAATTGTTACTTGCCCTAGGCCAGTGGGATTTTGCAGAGTAGGGCCAGTGCGTGTGTGGATCAGGCACTTACGAAGCAGACAGCTGGGATAATGCATCTTCTGAGAGATTGTGTGTGCGTGAGTGTGAGTGTGAGAGAGAAGGCAGGATTTAAATGCAAACTGGGGAGTCAAAAATAGATAGTGCTGACTCTGCATTCTCTGTGTGCGAGCCACAGTCACATCCGTACACATTGTACGTATCCCTGCACTCCCCAGGTAGATCACGTTCACACACACCGACTCGAAAAGGCTATTAAAACTGTAAATCTGCAGAAGAGAAGAATGAGGGGGGATTTGACAGCAGCCTTCAACTACCTGAAGGGGGGTTGCAAAGGGGATGGAGCTCGGCTGTTCTCAGTGGTGGCAGATGACAGAACAAGGAGCAATGGTCTCAAGTTGCAGTGGGGGAGGTCTAGGTAGGATATTAGGAAAACTATTTCACTAGGAGGGTGGTGAAGCTCTGGAATGGGTTACCTAGGGAGGTGGTGGAATCTCCATCCTTAGAGGTTTTTAAGGCCCAGCTTGAGAAAGCCTTGGCTAGGATGTTTTAGCTGGGGATTGGTCCTGCTTTGAGCAGGGGGTTGGACTAGATGACCTCCTGAGGTTCCTTCCAACCAGGGGCAGCTCTACCAATTTTGCCGCCCCAAGCAGTCGCTGCCGAATTGCCCAAAAGCCGCGGCGGCCGGAAGAGCAGCGGGGCTGCCGCCGAATTGCCGCCCCATTTGAATGCCGCTCCAAGCACCTGCTTGGAAAGCTGATGCCTGGAGTCAGCCCTGCTTCCAACCCTGATATTCTACGATTCTAAGAGCTGGCGACAGCTCATTTCTGAATGAACGACGCAATGTACTTTTAACGAACACAAATTACCTCCTACGCCCATTCCCCCTCTCTGAACAACCCCATCCAAGTTCCTTTATGCGGGCTCAAATAATACGAGAAGGGACGAAAGGTGCTAAGTTTTAAATAAACAAATTAGCGTCCTTGAAGAAAACAATGTGACCCGCTTCTTTATGACAAGGTCATTCTCACCCGGCCAACACCATCTCCAGTCTCCTCACCAGTCCCTTTTTTCCTCTCGATATTCACTAAAGCCATGTCAAGGCAGTTATATTTACTGCGACGCAGCTGTAACTTAGGGACTCGACAAGGGAGAAGGGGAAATCTAGATGTAATTAGATCTATCGGAACAAGGTCATAGGCTCTTCTCCTCCCTGGTAGAAACGATGGTTTTTAAAGCCATAATCTTAGCAGCTGTGTCAAGGCAGCTTATGAAGGATTGAAGCTGTTTAAACCCAGAGCTAGTTTTGATTTTAAGAGAATCTACAAGCAGACATTTCATCGTCAAAGTTGGAATCCCCCAAAATACCCTCCTACGTATATAAATGCATTGCTGCTATTTAAAATCTGTACCAAGATTTAAGCTGAGCATCTCAGCAAATAAACACAATCAGCAGTTTCCAGACAAGGTTATTTATTTTTGAACCTATTTCCTTTTGCCATTTCTTTGATCAGAGCTGTTGATCAATACAGTACTTACTCCTGGGTTTAAAAGAGTGGTTTAGTTAAACACACACTTATAAATCCCAAATGTGCCAAAGACGATTTGTTTGGTTGGATTGGAAAGGGTTGGGACTTGAGTTAACAAGTGATTTCGCTTCATTTGAAACCCCCGTTCTTTTAGAGACCTCCTCATAGACCAACAAAAACCATGGCGACAATAGATAATGAGAGTTTTTAAATCTACAGTCCCCAAGGTCATTTTCCAACACATACACCCGCTCCCAAATCCGGTACAGATTTCTTCCCCTGTTCAAGACGTGTGGGTTTCATCGATATAAATAACCATCCCTCCAATGAGATGCCCATCACCCAACCTACCAAAGATCTATCTGCATAGATGCCAAGCTGTAGGATAGCTGGAATAATCGGGGCAAGTGAGATGACCGGACGCTATAAAAACTCATACACAAATAAAAAGACAGACAAAACCTAGAGGCAAGGTTTTTCAGGACAAAATGGCCACACCAAAGGGGAGGGGGGAAAAAAACCCAAAAAACCTTTCTACATCAACAACTATGTATCCAATTATACTAATTAAAGCATCTTGTTTTTACAAAGACATTTGTTTTCCTCCTTACCTGGTCTATACTCCGCTCTGCCACAGCCCTCCTTTAAGTATCTGTCTCGCGTGATATTATGAAGGATGCTCTGGCAGGGATACAGGAAGGAAATAGCTCATGGGTACCAGAACGAGCATTAGCATCGCAGCCTTCTACACACACACTGAACATTGGGAGAGTCCATTGTAACAGCCCAGGGAAGGGTGGTAGCAGGACCGGCTGCTATAGAAAATGAAACAGAGAAGGAGGAGGGGTTGTCTTTTTTTTTTAATGAACCAGGAAAAAAAAAGAGAATGCCTCCCCCAGCCGGTTACCCATCAGGGGGGAATCTTCTGCAAGATCAGGTTGCCTCCGTCAGGGACGAGATTTCAGTTTAACCTGCTTCACTGAAATGCACTGAAGGAGGTGAGACTGACTGATGGTGTATTATTAGTCAGTTTTAGCTGATAGCTGCCCCTGGACAGCTTTGCTGGGAGGAATGGCAGCAGCAGAAAGATACTTTGTGTTTGTGTTTGTTTTTGCTCGGAGATGCTCGCAGTCACCTATCGCAATTTTTCGCCCCCCCCCCCCCCCAACCATCACAACTGCAGAGACTCAGCACGCTGCATTTAAATGTGATTTTTCAAACAGGAATCAATGGCTTTTTTGTCGGGGGGGAGGAAAACCAAACAAACCCAAATCCTTGATGTTAGCCATTTGAATTACACATCTCAATACAGCAGAGTTAAACTATCTAGATTCTCTGGCCCCCGTTACTGGGGGTATTCGAGCGGCTCGGTCTTGGAGTTATTTTATCCTCACCACGCTCCCGTGAGGTAGGATGGGGAACTGAGGCACGGAAAGACTAATTGACTTGCACAAGGTCACTCAGAGAGTCTGTAGTGGAGCAGGGAATTGAAGCCAAGTCTTGTAGATCCTAGGTTAGCATCCTAACTGCGGGATTATCCTTCCTCTGTGCATGAGCTGCACACAGCCACCGCCTAAGGCCTGGCCCACACTAAACATTTTAGACTGACAGAGCTCCATCGCTCTGCGGTGCAAAAAAGGCAACCTGAGGGCTGCAGCTGTGCCAGCCTAACCTCTGGGGTAGAGGTGGCTGAGTCAGTGGAATAATCCTTCCGTTGACCTTGGTGCCACCGCTGGGGGAGGGGCAGTTCCTACAGAGCTGGAAAAAAAACCCTTCAGCCGCTGCAGGATAGTTGACACAATGGGGATCACGGCACCGCATCTCTGCCGCTGGAGTTCCTGCTGCGGAGACAAACCCTGAGTAATGCAGGGTGCACAGTGGGCTTGGAAGATCAACTGCGATCTGCAACAGTACGACAACCTTCCAACTTCCAGGGCATTAGTAGGGCTTACCTTTCAATCAGCCACCAAAGTTTCTTCGTTATGGTGTTTCATTTCCCTTGGAAAGGAGGAAGTGGGTTGGGTTTGGGGTTTTTTTTTTTTTTTTGGTTGGTTGGTTTTTTAAGTGGGGGAACGTTTACAGCAAAGAGTCCAGTGAATGCATCCGATGAAGTGGGCTGTAGCTCACGAAAGCTTATGCTCAAATAAATTGGTTAGTCTCTAAGGTGCCACTAGTACTCCTTTTCTTTTTGCGAATACAGACTAACACGGCTGCTCCTCTGAAACCTGAAATAATATTGTAACAAACCTGTGGTTACAGAGGACTTCACTGTTACTGCCATGATACCGTTCAGGACTTCACAGAAACAGCAAGGATAGAATTCAAATCCTCCTGTGCCAAATGTGTAGGGCCTTGCCACTTGAGCTAAAGGAGAATCACCATTAGTTGTATGCAGTATAGGGCCAATGACACACAGCTGAGCGGTTCCAATTATGTACAGGGGAGGGCAGTGGTGCAGGCAGTAGCCAGCTCCTTAAATTATCTTATTTGGATCCCAAGCCTCAGGTAACAAAGCATCAGAGGGAGATACACTTTCTTCCAACACTGAACAAGGAACTTTAATAACTAAAACGGTATCATCCCTGAAGTTCCCCCGTATCTCCCGCTCCACTCCTGCCTAGAACCTTCCCCAGCCCTCTGTCCAGGCTGACTCCTTTGTACAGGCTTAAAAGAAACAATCTTTACTCAAAATCCAAGAGCCATGAACTCAGAGGATCTTTCTAAGCAGTCACACCTTGTTTATGTAGATTTATAAAACAGTCATCAAGTCTCCTTCAAATACATATATTGTTTGTATTATGTTAGCACCCAAAGCATGCCCCTCCCACCCACCCACTCCCCAAGATCGGGGTCTCATTGACATAGACAAGAGGGGAAGGGGACTTGCCCATGGTCACCCAGCTGATCAGTGCCAGAGCTGGGACTAGCACCCAGGTCTGCTGAGCCACTGGGTGGTGTCCTACTCAGTGGGTCACATGCCTTTCCCGCCAAGATAATCAAACAACAAGCAACAGTTAACAACCAACGCCCCGAGCCAACGGCAGACAAAGGACACTTCCGCCAGCCTCAGTACAAACCTTCGCCAACCAAACTCCAACCAACCTCATCCAAAGGGCTGAGCACGGAGTGGGGCCTTTGAATAGCCATACGCATCGGGCCCAATTTTCCATTGCCCTGGCCTGACACAGTTATTCACCTCTGTGCAAAGTGCAACTGCATCAGAATGGGGATGTATCATATAGACTTCCCAAGAGGTGTTTGTTTATTTATTTAAAGTCCTTATCTGTCCCCCATTACCGTGGTATCTGAGCACCTCGCAATCTTTGATGAATTTATCCTTGCCACCCCCCTGTGAGTTACAGCTGTGCTGTTAGCCCCATTGTAAAGATGGGGGAAACTAAGGCACGGAGCGACTAAGTGACTTGCCCAAGGTCATACAGGGAGTTTGTGGCAGAGCAGAAAATTGAACCTAGCTCTCCTCGGTCCAGCTAGCGCCCTAACCACTATGTCATCCTACCTCTCAAAAACCCAAGACAATGAAGAATCTGACCCTGTGACTTGGGCCATTCCAGAGCAGAGGACACCTTGCCACTACGACTCCAGGGCTGATGGCTTATGTGCTTTGGCCAGCGGAGACCCAACTCACAAAAACATCTCTATTCTGGACAGCACTAAAGCATGTCCGAGTCCCATTGAAGCCAGGGGGACTTAAGCATATGCTTAAAGTTTAGCACACACTTAAGTGCTTTCCTGAGTCAGGGCCCCTCCCCAGGGTACAAAGCCAGGAGAGACATTGCGTCTGTTCCTGCTGCAAATGCCAGCTCAGCTAGTGCCCTCAGCAGAGAGGCCAAGGAGAATCAGCCACCCAGAGACCAGACTCCCCTCTGGTGCCTGCAGTTTGGGGCTGGGGGAGGGGGGAGGCACACATGGGGCAGTGCAAGAGGAAGCTTGCAGTGCAGCTAGGCATGAGCTGCAGGGAAAGGCGGGCCCATCAGTCCCCACAGAGGAGGAGTGTGACATCATCCAGGATCTATGCAGGCTGCGAAATCCACCTCTGGAAAAAAAAAAAGGCCTTGGTTCTCATGCAGGGCTGAAGTCAGAGACTGACTTCCTGTTGAACTGAAGGATCTTCCTGGGAG
Organism: Chelonia mydas; assembly: GCF_015237465.2. Lineage (NCBI taxonomy): Eukaryota > Metazoa > Chordata > Testudines > Cheloniidae > Chelonia > Chelonia mydas. The sequence goes on from NC_051264.2 coordinate 6,349,756, forward strand.
CCCAGGGAAATGGGGCAGGTGAAACTGACCAGCAAGGTCAGTTCACCGCAGCAGGTAACTATCCCAGCGCCTCTGCCCGGCCACTCACATCCACCCTGCTCAGACTGCAGCATCAAGGCCAGTTTGGAGGACTCCTGAACACATGGCTGCAGTCTCAGCAGGTCAGCTCTGCAGCGCCTGGCGAGTGATTCACAGTTCAACAACTGCCTCTGCAGAGACTCTGCTGCCCGTCAGCGTGACAGCCGTGCAGGTGACACGGCCTCCGGTGAAGCATAATTGTGCAAGCAGGTGGGAAGAGATAGGGTAGACGGCTGGTGCAATGGCTTCCCCAGCCCTGGGTTCAAATCCCAGCTTTGACCACAAGTGAAATGGATTTGAGGAGTCTCAGCTTAAGGCCGCATCGAGACGGGAACCTTTTCTCTGGTATAACCTATGGTTTGAATTTAAACGGACATTGTTACACTGGCATTAACCCACTCGCCCACGTGGGCACACTTAATCCAGTACCAGAAGTTCAGTGGATGTCACCGGGGAAGGGCTGTAGAATCTGTCTATCGGTATAACTAGGTAACATAGATCAGCCCCTGTCCTTAGGAGAGATTCACCCACAGCACAAAAATGTCCATATAGATTAGCACTGTGCCTCAGTACCGAGACACCATTCGTGCTATACAGCTTGGGGCTTATTTTTGCAGAAGATGGTTGACTTTCATGAGCACTTTCTATAGGCTTCTGTCAGACCATTGATTCAGGGCATCAAGCAAGCCTGCCGGATCTGAGGCAGCGACTTGGCAGATAGCTTTGTTGACAGAAGAGCTCGATAACAGAATGGAAAGCTGCAGCGAGATCTCGAACACGCTGATGACATGGTCTTGTTGGCTCACATTGGTGGGTCGCTGCAGCCAATGGCCCACCTGGTCAGGCAAGAAACAGCATGCATCAGTCTGGTTATTAATCCAGGTAAAAGTAAGTCCCCGGCCTTTACCATGGGACAACCTCCAGCTCTAGAGTATAAACAGCTCAGCATTAACCTGCCTGGATGGGACATGGAGCAGGTGACAACAGCTGTTAAGGAAAAGTTAGCACATGTGACTCCATTTTGGCTTGGGGCCCACCATTGTTTAAATGCCAGCACATCATACACCAGGAGGAGTGATCCTTAGATACTGAATCCCTGTGAAAATCCTCCTCCTTGTCTCCAGCCTGCCTTGACTCCCAGTATCTGGTTTTTGTTAGTCTCTAACTCCCTGTCTCTTGGCCTTGATGTGTGGCCTCCCATCCTGATAATAAAAGTTACTGATGCATGGCTTTAGGACCATGCTGTGTAATTAACATACTGGTGTAGCACGAGGAATGCACCAAGCAGGGATAGGTGGTAGATAAGACAAGGGTTTGTTTATTGGCTAAGGTTTCCGATGCACGAGGGCAACATGCTTTGCTAAAAAGTATATAACCTTTGTATAATCTGTATTCAGGGTCCCCTCCTGGCTAGCAGGGGGGCACCACGCTCGAGCGTAATAAACTTAGTGTCTTTTGGGAACTCTGCAGTTGTGGACTTTATTTCTGTGCCTCAGCCTAGATTCGAACTGTGCGTGACCTATCAGGTATAATTCGCAGCATTGGTGTGTGTGTCCTACCAGGTATAATTCGCAGCATTGGTGTGCGTGTCCTACCAGGTGTAATTCGCAGCATTAGTGTGCGTGTCCTACCAGGTGTAATTCGTAGCACTTGCGTGCGTGTCCTCCCAGGTATAATTCGCAGCATTGGCGTGCGTGTCCTACAAGGTGTAATTCGTAACACAGCCAAATACCGGGGCAATGTCATAGAGTGGGAGAGGATGCACAAAGGATGCGGATGTTCATATAGAACCAATTGCTGCCCCGTTCTGGGCTATTCATCAGCCTTTGTGGGGACGCCGTGACGTCAGGTTTGCTAGGAAGCTGTGGATCTACAGAGCCGCAGTTATAGCCACTCGATGGCACGGCACTGAAACGTGGGTGCTGAGCGAGGCTAAAGAACACCAGGTGGCTGTTTGCGATTCTTGCCATCTTCATCAGCCTCTCCTCGGTCAGTGGCAGGACAAGATCTGCAACAAGAACATCCAAAGCTGAACCCAGCAGCCGCCGCTGTAGTTCAGTTTCGGCAGCTTTCTCGGTATTGTCAGGATGGGAGACCAAACGCGTTACAAAGCATGTGTGCCCAGGGATGCCGCTACGCAGCTGGAGATCACAGGGACACTAAAAGCTTTGGAGGCATGATGAGATCGCCAGTGATGGACATACATTGACCATCCAGTCAGACCACCTGAAGGACCTAGCTGGAGATCGATCCGGATGGCATTTGATCTGCAAGAAGGCTACGTCCCTTTGCAATTTGTCTCGATGATGATGATACTTCTATTAGAAAGTTTTCCAAATTACACCAAGCTAGTTATACAGGATAGTTATACTGGTGTAACCTTGATGGAAACATTGTTTTCAGTTTAGCTTAAACCCCTCCCCAAATATAAACTAAACCGAAAAAAGCCACTCTTACTGGCCTGGCCCACACATAGATATTGCACCGATGTAAATGTAGGGGTATAATTTTTAGCAATGCAGCCTCTAGTGGGGATGCAGTTACACGGATACAAAGGTGTCTTATACCAGTGAACCTTATTCCCCTTCCATATGGGGATAACCTATACCAATATAACTCCCTTTATACCAATATAACTGAATTCCACATTCAGGGATTTTACTGCTTCAGCTATACCGGTGTAGCTAAGCATTACAACTTCCATGCGTGGACAAAGCTTTATAGCAGAATAAGAGTGTCCACACGGGGGTTATTCTGGTGTCACAATCACTTCATTTCTTGATGCCTTTTCCTGGTTATACAGGATCAAAGGTGCCCACAATTCTTTGCCACTCCTTCCAGTCCATGGCACAGGTTCACAGGCCATGGAGTTCCAGTCCTTTTCAGACTTCTACTGACAGATTCTTTCCATCGGATCCTCGGTCTTGCATGTCCTTTCTCGCTGTCCTCTTCCTCCCGTGTTTTCTTTGCTGGCCGTTCTCATCACACATCCAGTCTATCTCAAACCTGTGCTCTCCAGCCCCAAGTTCATCTTCCCCTGAATTTCTGCCATGGGCTCTGTTTACCTTCTGCTTGCCTGCCATTCTTACTATCTGTATCTTTCTTTCTTCCAGCTCTGTAAGACCAGCCGCTCCCCAACCATGGAGCGGGCAGGGACAAACACATGTGGCACCCACAAACTCCCATTTTAGGGGATACTGAAAAAGCCTTCCTGTGCAGACAAGACCTTAGACTGAAGAGGTAAGGCAGAGGGACCAGTATCTTTTCCCCTCCTCTTCCACCAGAGAGGTTCACAGCAACGTGAGGAAAAGGCCAAATTCCCAGGCTGCAGGAAACCACAGTACATAAGAACATAAGAATGGCCATACCGGGTCAGACCAAAGATCCATCCAGCCCAGCATCCTGTCTACTGACAGTGGCCAATGCCAGGTGCCCCAGAGGGAGTGAACCTAACAGGTAATGATCAAGTGATCTCTCTCCTGCCATTCATCTCCATCCTCTGACAAACAAAGGCTAGGGACACCATTCCTTACCCATCCTGGCTAATAGCCCTTAACCTCCATGAATTTATCCAGTTCTCTTTTAAACCCTGTTATAGTCCTAGCCTTCACAACCTCCTCAGGCAAGGAGTTCCACAGGTTGAATGTGCACTGAGTGAAGAAGAACTTCCTTTTATTTGTTTTAAACCTGCTGCCCATTAATTTCATTTGGTGGCCCCTAGTTCTTATATTATGGGAACAAGTAAATAACTTTTCCTTATTCACTTTCTCCAAACCACTCACGATTATATAGACCTCTATCATATCCCCCCTTAGTCTCCTCTTTTCCAAGCTGAAAAGTCCTAACCTCTTTAATCTCTCCTCATATGGGACCTGTTCCAAACCCCTAATCATTTTAGTTGCCCTTTTCTGAACCTTTTCTAATGCCAGTCTATCTTTTTTGAGATGAGGGGACCACATCTGTAGGCAGTATTCAAGATGTGGGCGTACCATGGATTTATATAAGGGCAATAAGATATTCTCTGTCTTATTTTCTATCCCTTTTTTAATGATACCTAACATCCCGTTTGCTTTTTTGACTTCTGCTGCACACTGTGTGGATGTCTTCAGAGAACTATCCACGATGACTCCAAGATCTTTCTCCTGATTAGTTGTAGCTAAATTAGCCCCCATCATATTGTATGTATAGTTGGGGTTATTTTTTCCAATGTGCATTGCTTTACATGTATCCACATTAAATTTCATTTGCCATTTTGTTGCCCAATCACTTAGTTTTGTGAGACCTTTCTGAAGTTCTTCACAGTCTGCTTTGGTCTTGACTATCTTGAGCAGTTTAGTATCATCTGCAAACTTTGCCACCTCGCTGTTTATTCCTTTCTCCAGATCATTTATGAATAAGCTGAATAGGATTGGTCCTAGGATTGACCCTTGGGGAACACCACTAGTTACCCCTCTCCATTCTGAAAATTTACCATTTACTCCTACCCTTTGTTCCCTGTCTTTTAATCAGTTCTCAATCCATGAAAGGATCTTCCCTCTTATCCCATGACAACTTAATTTACGTAAGAGCCTTTGGTGAGGGACCTTGTCAAAGGCTTTCTGGAAACCTAAGTACACTATGTCCACTGGATCCCCCTTGTCCACATGTTTGTTGACCCTCTCAAAGAATTCTAATAGATTAGTAAAACACGATCTCCCTTTACAGAAACCATGTTGACTTTTGCGCAACAATTTATGTTCTTCTCTGTGTCTGACAATTTTATTCTTTACTACTGTTTCAACTAATTTGCCCAGTACTGACGGTAGACTTACTGGTCTGTAATTGCCAGGATCACCTCTAGAGCCCTTCTAGAACAACTTCACTTCCACCCAAGGGTCTCCAGACACTGTGTAAACATTCATAAAGCTTCCCAGCTGGTAGAGGAGTATTATCACCATCTTACAGATGGGGAAACAGAGGCAAGGGAGTCACAATTGAGGTGAGTCATCAGAGCTGCCTCATGGCCCAGGACTAGAATAGCAGGGGGTGCTGCAGGTTGTATTTGAAGGGCATCAGCATGTGGAGGGGAGGTGGGGGGAAGAACCCCAGGACTTGAATAGCAGGGGAGCTGTGGATTGGTACTGAGGCATCAGCAGAGAAGAATTGTGAGTCAGGATTAGGGTGAAATGGCAGCGCTGTGTAGGGGCCCAGGGATAGCGTGGGGGGGCATCTATGGGTCATAATCAAGGAGCTACAGCAGAATCAGTCTGGGGGAAAGGTTAGAACTGTCAAGTCGTTTAGCCCTGAAGTGTAGGAACTTACATAAAAACAAACTTCTACAACGCCTAATGGGCGCAGAAACATTTCCATTCAATTTAAACCTCATGGAATGAAAAAGAGGGGAGCTGGTTTCTTCTTAATTAACTTTTCCTCCTGGGTGCCAGAAACACTCAACTGTGCTAGCACTGGAGAAGCGGAAAGCGAAGCTGACAAGGCCTAGCCCTCTCCTTAAAGCAGGATTAGGCACAAGGGTGGAATGTATGTGCGAAATAAAAAGAAATCACTCCGCACTGGTCTGTTAATGCAAACAGTAAAACTCCCGTCAGACTCACTGAGAGCAGAGTCTGGCCAGCACTGAGTGATGCTGCAAATCCCACCTTAGGGATTAATCAATAACAGACTCCTAGAAAGGGACGGTTGGAAGGAACCTCACCTCGTTTATGCCCCCGTGCTGAGGCAGGACTCCATAGCTCTTTTCAGGCGTAGATATCAAAGCACTTTTACAAAAGAGGTTGGCTTCATTATCCCCGTTTTACGGATGGGGAAACTGAGGCACAGAGAGTAGATGTAACTTGCCCATTGTCACCACCCAGCAGGCCAGTGACAGAGCCAAGGATAGAACCCAGCTCTCCTGCACCCCAGTCCTGTGCAGTAGCTACCGGGCCAAAGGAAAATACCCAAACAAAACCTGTGGAGTTCTCTGGTACCTTGGGCAAGTGCCTTCATGGGGAGAATATACCAGGTACTACAGGGCCCCTTAATCTAGCGGGGAAAGGCAGAACAAGAAGCAATGGCTGGAAGCTGAAGCCAGACCAATGGAAGTTAGGAAAAAGGTGTCAATTTTTAACAGGGAAGGTGACTAATCAGTGGAACAAACCGCCAAGGGAAGTGGTGGATTTTCCATCTTTTGAGGTCTTCAGATCCAGACTGCATTCCTCTCTGGACGACACTTTAGCCAGACACAGGTTATTAGGCTGAATAGAGGGGTAACCAGGGGAAATTGTCTGACCTGTGTCAGGGCTGGCCTTAAAAATCTATCCCTGTATTACATCTATCAGTCAAGCCCCCAGATGAACTTTCACACTAGGCTCCACTGCCCTTTGCTGTTACGCCCCCATGCCTTTGTCCGTACATCTGTCCTGCCAGCACCTCAGAGCAGGCACCTTTCCCGCCTCACACGTGTCACAGCGATTGATAGACAGAGTCTCTGCCCAGGTCAAACACCGCGCAGAGCGTTAAACCAAATGGTGACAAGTCCGTTCGGTTCTCAGGGCTCTGAATCTGACCTCACTTACGCAGGGCGGGATAAAGGGACATCCCCACGACTGTCCATTGAATCGGGGGGAAGCTGGTTTTAGCAAGGGGAGAGCCAGACCACGGTGGGTAGGAAGAGGCTGATCATTTAGTTGGGGGTTGGTCCTGCTTTGCGCAGGGGGTTGGACTAGATGACCTCCTGAGGTCCCTTCCAACCCTGATAGTCTATGATTCTACACCCCTATACTGCAGCCCTGAGTGGTTTCTGGTGGCTTCCCAACCCAGAGAACACTGAGCGCCATTAGTGTCTGTTCTGCCACCGGTATCTGAAACAGCAGCAGCGGGGAAGAGGCCGTGAGGAAAGGCCCACGCCCAGGAAATGGATGTTGGTATAAAGAGATTCTCTCCCTTCAAGTCAGCTCCATTCTATCCCTGACAGGTCGAGTGGTCCGACCCACAGATGGGAAGCCAGGAATGCTGGGTTCTGTTCCTGACCGAAAGGGCACGCGGTCGAGTGGTTTGATCCAGCGACGGGGAATTCAGGACGCCTGGGTCCTATTGCTAGCACTGTCAGAAACCCTCCTTCCCACGCAGCCACCTCCTAACCTGCTCCCTGCGCCCATACACACGGAGAGGCGGCCCACCCCCCCCAGTGGTGCCAGACAACAGAACAATCCGCTTTGCCACCAGTTACGCCGGTGAAACGGGCTCTAACTGGGGGGGAAGGCACACTCTGACCAGAGCCAGCTAGTCACGCCTACAGCTTCCCCGCTCCTGAGCGCCACGTCAACAAATGGAGCGAAGACACAGCAAGTCCGCACTCCCGCAGCCCACTTCTAAGATGCAGTTAAGCAGCGGTGAAGGCTATTAAAGACGGAATCACTGCCCCAGCTCGTGCCATATGCCGTTTATTACCCATCCTGGGATTCCCCTAAGAAGCTTTTATCATCAGAAACTGCAGCAGCATTTTATTGCTCTTCTATCCGTTATTATTTGTGGCCGTGTAAATACCACGGTCTTGCTGGAGATTAAACAAGGATCTCAGGCCGTCCGTATAGATCTGGTGCCATTCAAGGATGTGGAGATGCTGGAATGGGACTCAGGAGGTTTATTAAAGGTTGTGTCACCTAGGAGCCTCAGTCAAGGATCAGGTGCCAATTATGCCAGGGACTTTATGACTTTTTTATGACTATTAGGAGCATTACAGGAGCACCTACAAGTCTGTCTTGGCTCAAGATCCCACGGTGCTAGGCGCTGTACAAAGAAATGGTCCCTGCCCCAATGAGCAAGCACTCTAAGGAGATCCAGGTTCAATTCCTGGCTCTGCCACAGACCTGCTATGTGGCCTGGGGAAAGTCACTTAGCTCAAGGTTTCAATAAGTGACTGGCCATTTGGGAGAGTCTAACACCAGATGCTTTAAAGGAGCCCTGAGGTCCAGATGCTGGGTCCTCACCACTTCCTGAGCATCAGATCCTTTGAAGGCACCTCACACGGGGCACCCAGGAGATCACTCTGGAACATCTTGGCCTCTCCTTGGCTCCCCATCTGTAAAACAGGGATAATAAATCTGCTACTTAGATTTCAAGGGCCGGCTTTTTCCAAAGGTGCCAGTGGAAATCAATGGGAGTTAGGAGGAGTCTAAATAGTGTTAAGCTCTGGGGCAGGGACTGTCTCTAGGCAGCACAGTGAGGCCTTGATCTCTCTTGGGGCTACCAGAATATACATAATAATGAAAGTTGGATTAAGGGGGAGGGGGGACAGACAGCCCTGAAGGTCCCTGGGGATTCTGAGATCAGGGCCAGGCAGAGCAGCAAGGGGGCTGGCTCCCTACACAGGCTCACTGGGTCAGCCTGCCTCAACCCAGCCCTTGCGGGGATGGGAGGGGATTTCAATCCTTGGCTGACACCTTTGTGGGAAGCCTCAGTAGAGAGCCTCTCCATTAGTTACCAATTGTTCAATGGCCACCGGGGACCAAATTGAAACAGACACACACACGCACAAACTCATCTCACACAGGAATTTATTTCCATTGCAGAGAAGGGGGGGGGGGGGCGGGGTTGGAGGCAGGAGGGGAAAAAAACATTTCAGCTAGGATCTGTTTGAAAAGAATCATTTTCCACCCATTTTGCCAAGTCTGTTGGTAGCCTTAACAACCACCTCCCTGAGTGGCAGGCTGTGAAATTAAATCCAACTGTACCGTAAATGGCACCAAATTACAGGCTGTAATTGTCCTACTGCCTGGGCCCTTTCAGCGCTTTCATTGTATGGCACATGGCTTCTCAGAACTGAAGAATACAAACAGAGGAAGCAGACGCTTTGATGGGCCTCTGCAGAGCAGCCACGGCGGTGAGGAACACGGCTGTTATGGGGGACTGCAGGACTGGTTAAGCACCTGCATTGCAAAGGGATATTAGATATAAGAGATATTAAAGATTAGGGCAGCACAGACCTGATGCGGTGAATTATCAAAGATACCGGGCGGGGGCGGGAATAGGAGAGGATCCATTCTTGGGCTAAGTGACTTTCTCCAGGCCACTCAGAAGGTCTGTGGCAGAGCCAGAAATTGAACCCAGATCTCCTTAGAGTGCTTGCTCATCGGGGCAGGGACTATCTCTAATGGGACATGGAGACTTTCTAGGCTGCAGATCTAGCCCATGTTTATTGTGACTGAAGTTTATCTCTGGCTCCTGGCTGATGGGCAGTCAGTTGCTGGGATCAAGCTAGCGTATGAGGAGATCCCTCTCTTCCGGGCTCTGGGGCAGATATAAATCAGGGAAGATGCATCGTCAGAGAGCGCTGCCTTTGGAAGAAAAGCCCATCACGCAGGCAGAGATGTACTGCAGATTGAATTAAAGGGCGGCCAGTTGAGAACTAATACAGGGAAATGTACCATCGAGTCATGGATTCTAAAGCCAGATGGGATCATCTAGTCTGACCTCCGCAGGCCAGAGAATTTCACCCAGCTACCCCTGCATGGAACCAAATCACTCATTTTTTGACGCAAGCGTCACTTCCAGAAAGGCAGCCAGCCTGGATCTGAAGCCCTCAAGAGATGGAGAATTTACTGCCTCCTTTGGCAGTTTGATCCAGTGGTTAAAGATTTGTGCCTTATTCCTAATTTGAATTTGTCTGGCTTTAACTTTCAGCCCTTGGTTCTTGTTCTGCCTCTTCCCGATAGATTATATTAGGGAGCCCTTTGGTCCCTGGTATATTCTCCCCGGAGGATAGTTAATTATAACAGGTGCAACCCCTGGAGTGGACATGGTTACACCAATATAGCTCATTCCCCTTCCCAGACAGCAATGAGCTATGCAAACATAAGCACTTACCGCTGTATCTGCATCCCCAGGCTGGGTAGGGAATCGTACTGCTTCAACTATACCAGTCCAGTTAAAATAATACAACGTGTTTGTGTACACACAGCCCTTAATGACACACAACCAAAGCACAGAGGAGAAAAGGCAAGCCGTATAATCACAGTCCCAATGATCAGTGGTAGATACTCTCTTTCAAAACCCACGCATAGATAGAATCACACTCACCAAGCACCTCTACTCCGTCTCAGCTCAGTGCCTATAAACCAGTGGCTCTGGAGGCCGGGTCATGAGGCCGTGAGCTAGGTCAGGTGTAACTTGATAGCTAGCTCTTCAGTGGACACATCTGGTGCTGGATGCAGGTGTATAATTACTTCCCCCCTCATAGCTCTGCTCTGTTCCTTAAAGGGGGTATGACTGTGAATCGGTTCCTGTTGTCGTCCCTGTATTGCAGGGGGGGAAACTGAGGCAGAGAGAGGTGGAGGTTTAGCCCCGTCACACAGTGAGTCAGCGGCAAAGCCAGAAATAGAGGCAGTCAAGAGTCCTGACTCCCAGTCCCCTCCTCTAACCTTTTAAGCAGCTGTTTTCCTATAGGTCTAGCAAGGCAGCTGCAAAGGGCATCTTACGATCCTCCCAGTGAGGGATGAAAAATAACCAGGCTGAAGTCTGGTCAGCAGCAATTGCAGAACGTGGTCCCCAGAGAGAGGGCAGAGCAGATATTAAGGTGATACGACATGCAATTAAAGCCAAAAGGCTGACTGCGCTGGGTTTGTGGAACAGCCCGCGATGGCATCACAACCCACAGCAACACAAACACCACACTCTTGCAGTCAAGAACTTCATGGTGTCACGTCGGCCCAGCCACTCAGTAGGCAGTGTGGGTGAGAGGGTAGTGCACAGGAGGGGGACTCGGGAGAGTTCGGTTCTATTCCTGGCTGTGCCACAGGCCTGCTGGCTGACTGTGGGCAAGTCACTTCATTGCTTTGTGTCTCAGTTTCCCCATCTGCAATCTGGGGATAATGACGCTGACCTCCTTTGTAAAGTGCTTTGAGATCTATGGATGTGCAGTGCTAGATAAGAGCTGGGGATATGTTATAAGAAGTATTTCTAAGGTACAGAGTATCCAAGGCTAGACTTTTCAATGGATCCTAAGTATCAAGGTGCCCAACTTCGATTGGCATTCACTGGGAGTTGAGTGCCTAACTCCCTTAACAATAGTCTCTAGTTCTTTTCATCAGCAGCTCTCAAAGACCTGTACAAAGGAGGTCGGTAACATCACCCCCTTTTTCCAGCTGGAGAAACTGAGGCAGGCAGCATGGCAGTGGCTTGCCCAAGGTTACCCAGCAGCCCAGTGGCAGAGCCCAGAATAGAACCCAGGTCTCCTGAGCCCAGGCCAGCATTCTATCCACTAGGCCCCACTGAGCGAACCACACCATTGCAAAGTACACACACTGTCCTGCTAAGGAAGGGGCCAAGGGCTCCCACGGGAGCAGAGGGGCTCATCGTATGCCGGGTCTGATCCTTCTCCCCTGCCACAAGTGGGTGCAGCCAGATGTTTAGCCCCAGGTGCACTCGATCAAGGCTGCTCCAGCCGTCGCTCCTGCGAGAGGAGCCAGCAGGAAGGTAGCAGTGTTGGGCTGATGCCTCGGCCTCGCTCCTACAAGGCATTTAGGTGCCTAACTCCCATCGAGTTTTAGGAGTTGGGCACCCAAATGCCTATGAGGAGCCAGGCCCTTGTTTCCCACCTGTGGATTTTTATTTTGGGCAGTGACACCTAGTGGCCAGAGGGGCAGGGTTTTAGTGATTTCTGTTGAGGTTGAGTTCAGTATCCAGCGAGGCAAACGAACTGAGGCCCCCCACAGCAGGCTCTGGCCCAGAGAGACCGAAGAGCCAGGCCCACAGCTACACCCGCGCTGCTGCAACCCTGGTAGCACCGGCAGCGGGATAAGCTCGCCCTGCCCTGGGCCTCGCGTGCTGGGCTCCGACAGGAAGGGTTTGATAGCATTCATATTTGCTTCCAAACTATTAGGGCCGCAACAGTGATTCTGTCAGGACGACCCCCTTCCTCCTAACCCGAAACATTCCCAGGGCCGCCACCACCAACCCCTGAGTCACAGCTCCCCAGCTGCTCTAGAGGGTCAGTGCACTAGCCAGCTGGCCTAGTGGTCAGGCAGTTCTCAACCATCTGCTCATTCTGGAGATGGTCCCACCTCAGTCCCTCCTGGGCGTCCCTTCTTCTCCCCAGGGGTCTGGCATGACAGAGGGGAATGGGAGTAGGGAAAAAGGGACCCAGGCCCTCCCACTCCACGGGGTCCCAACCCAGGGCTCTAAAGGGATGTTGCAGTGTCCGGTCCCCTCCTTGGTCCACCCTAGTTTAAACAGCCTCCTGGGTTGCTTCCTACCGGACTGTGGTTCCTCCGGTTGGGGGCATGCTTAGACTGCCGGGGGGAGACACATCCCATTCTTCGGGGCCTCTTGGGGGTTTCAGCTCACAAAGGTGCGTGGAGGTGAGGGGGAGGATATGGATTTCCACTTTTGAGCCGCTCTTCCCACAGCTCCTGGTGCCCTTTTAAAAGGTCCCTCCACCTGGAGTACGCCCTGCAGCTGCTGAGGGGTGGGGCCTCCTTAGCCCAGTAGTGCCCTATGTCTTGCTCGGGTTAGTGTGGAGTCGGTCAGCCCCCACAAGTCTAAGAGAATTTCCCAGCTTGTCCCTTTGGCTGGATCCTTACCCCTCTACATCCTTCCACTGACTACCCCTGCTGCATTGCATCAGACACAAACTTCTGGTCTTCCTCTGCAACGTCCTTCACAGCCACTCCCCTAATCATCTCTCATTCACTATGGAAAGGTCAAGTCCTGCCTGTGAGCAGACCGTGAGGCAGCCTCCACCGCCTCCTTGTTACACTTCCAAATGAGCACCTCCAGGCTTTCTCCCACTGCCTTTAAACACCCACAAAGCTACCTCGTTAGCCTCCTTCAAATCCCACCTTACAACTTCCCCTGTGCCTACAAAAAACTGAACAGCGACCAGGCAGCTGGTGTGCTGACTCCCCTGCCTGGCATGCTGTTCAATATAATCTCCTCCTTTCCTTGTACTTCCCCATCTGTCTGTAACCAGCTGTTGTCTCTTCTCTTATACCTTGTAAGCTCCCTGGGGCAGGGACCATCCTGAATGAATTTATGCAGCGCCTAGTACCAGGGGGCCTGAGCCACTGCAGTACAGATAATAAATAACTCCTTGCAAGGGCAGACACTGTTATGGGGAAGCCAGCTGGACTGTCTTCTGCTTTGCGCATCAGCAAAGCCATCAGCTTCCAACTGCAGAATCTTCACACCTCGGGAAGGGTGAGGCGCAGAAGCAATGGGTGGCTTTCCAGAGGAGCAGGCTGCCGCGTTAGCAATTAGGAAAGTCTTTCATGTCTGAAAGGGAGCAACGGGGATTCAGAGAGAATCCAACCTGCTGTAAACTCCAGCTCACTTTTCTGGCTCTAATTGGATCCTAAAGGGGAGGTCAACTTTTTAATAAAACTAATGCTTCCAGATGGATTTTTTACAGCGTTATTTGTGTACTAATTAACTCCTAAGAGCCCTATAAACAAACCAGCTTAAAAATAAACAATCAGGAAACCAGAGTAATTTTATCTTGCACTGTCGATGCTACAACCAGCATCTGTACTTCATGCAGGTCTCCCCCAGAACAGGCAGGAGAGAATTATTTTTATTTACAGGGAAACATGATTATAAACCCATCTGGAACCTGGAAGTACTTGGAGACTTCTTTTTTTGGAACTAACTAGATTTCAAGCTAAGAGGTGCTATCTTTTATTGGATCAATTTCTGTTGGTAAGAGAGGCGCTTTCAAGCTCCCACAGAGCCCTTCTTCAAGTCTGGGGTTTCAAGATGACAGCGGCCCTTCAAAGCATCTGGTGAATCAAGGGCCATATCTCTTCCCCATCTTCAAATGGAGACTTTTAAGCCTTTATTCAGTCAGTCTCCACCCTCACCCCTTTCTAGCTGTCAAGGGAGGTGTGAAACTTTCCACACAGCACCTCTGCTTTTATACCTTCCCAATTAACAGCTTCACTTGTGCGATCGCATTGAATTTGTTAGAGGAGCTGGGAAGATTCTAAAGATACAGCTATGCCAGATTTCAGAGTAACAGCCGTGTTAGTCTGTATTCGCAAAAAGAAAAGGAGGACTTGTGGCACCTTAGAGACTAACCAATTTATTTGAGCATAAGCTTTAAGTGAGCTGTAGCTCACGAAAGCTTATGCTCAAATAAATTAGCTATGCCAGATTTGCCTAACCAGGCACTCATCCATATTTGGGGTCGGGAAGGAATTTTCCTCCAGGGCAGATTGGAAGAGGCCCTGGAGGTTTTTCGCCTTCCTCTGTAGCATGGGGCACGGGTCACTTGCTGGAGGATTCTCTGCTCCTTGAATTCTTTAAACCATGATTTGAGGACTTCAATAGCTCAGGCATAGGTGAGAGGTTTTTCGCAGGAGTGGGTGGGTGGGTGAGATTCTGTGGCCTGCATTGTGCAGGAGGTCGGACTAGATGATCATAATGGTCCCTTCTGACCTTAATATCTATGAATCCAGTCAGGGCACAGACCCTACCTGCATCTTCAGGACAGACCTTCTAATTCCTAGCTGGAGACTGGGGAGAGGGCACGACCTCATTGCCAAAAAGATCTCTCAAAGGAGATGAGTTTAGGGTCAGATGGCAGCACGGCTCTGGGATTGTGAGAACCAGATTGTATTCCTAGTTCTGCCCCTGACTGATTGGGACCTTGGGCAAGTCACTGCATAGTTTCGTAGAGCTTAAGGCCAGAATGGACCATTAGATCATTTAGTTTGACCTCCTACAGAATAAGGCTGTTAAATTTCACCCATTTATCAAGCCCAGGCATCACTTCCAGAAAGGCCTCCAGGCTGGAGCTGAAGATGTCAAGAGACAAGGAAGCCACATCTTCCCTTGGCAGATCGTTCCAGTGGTAAATTGCCTTCCCTGGTGCCTTGTTCCTACTTGGAATTTGTCTGGTTGCAGCCCTTGGTTCTCATTCTGACTTTCTCCAGCAGCTGGGGGAGTCTTTTAGTCTCCAGCAGGTACCGATACACTGAAATTGAGGCACCGTTCATTCTTCTTTTAGATCAGCTAAACCACGCCAGCGCTTTACGTTTCTCACCGTAAGGTGTTTTCTGCAGCCCTGGAATTATGTTTTGGGCCCTTTCTGCCCCCCTTCTCCAACATCTTTTTTAAAATGTGGACACCAGAACGGGAGGCAGTATTCATCTCACCACTGCCATCTCCAGGGGTGAAATCACCTCCCTATCCCAATTCCCGTGTATGCACCCAAGGATTGCATTAGCCCTTTGTGCCACAGACTGGCCCTGAGAGCTCCTGGTGAGTTTCTTCTCCACTAGGACCTCTTGATCCTTCTCACCCTCTAGCTTGTCCACTTACATTGTAAGCTCTTTGAGGCAGGGCCTGTCTCTCACTATGCGTCAGTGCAGGGCCCAGCACATGCAGCCTTGATCTTGGTTTGGGGCCTCCCCAATCATACAAGCAATAATAAATCCATCCAAGATAAATGTCCCTCTGATCCCTGGTTTACAAAGTCTAATGGAAACAGGGTTAAAAAGAAAAGATAGGAACAGCACCTGCCACGTTTGCAAAGCAGGCATCAGGCAGGGGATCTGGAAAGTGAAATCGATCAGACTCAAGACAGTAAATAAGAGGGAAGCTGATTAGTCTATTTCCACTGCACAAGCTGAGTGAAGTGCAAAATGACAACAGCACAAAGTAAATTAGAGTTCTAATGTCCTAGGTGACAGATCCAGCTGAGTGAGGTAAATCAGAGAAAAGCTCCATCGTTTGGAAGACACACCAATAAACCCACTTGCTTTTATTCCAGTCAGGCCATTATCATCAGGCAAGAGCTCTTATCTTAGTGAGATGCTGGCTGCTAGGACACAAGACATGCGCTGTGCAGGGAGGAGTGAGAAGTGTGTCCCTGGGTATGTTCTGGATTGAAACACACGCTTAGCTGGGCTTTGAGATTAGAGACTGGAGGCCAACGAAGTAGCAGCAGCGCTGGGGTCTCACTAGCTGAGAATGCCAAAGTGCTCTGCTCAATGGAGCTCTCAGACCCCCTAACGCCACAAATTCACATAGCACATTCCAGCTAGCCGAGTGCTTTACCTAGGGTACAAAGCGTCCACCCCACGAACTGACAGAGAATCGTTCCCTGAAGCATATCGACTCAGGTACTCTGTACACTCTAGATTGGAGCAAGGCCAGAATCTTAACCTTCAGCCTAAGGTTCCATGGCTGGTTAGAACAAGAGTTGACCAAAAAATGTAGAAGGAACAGCTTTCCTTTGGAAAAACACCAGAGTTTCGTCTAAATGTTTCAGGGGAACATACTGATTTCAACCGTTTTTTGATGGGAAAAACAGAGTGGGTTTTTTTGGACAGTGTTTTGATTAATTTTGGTTACAGAGTTTTCTACTGTATTAACTTTATCTAGATCTGTCTCATTTAACATTATACTGAAATATTTTAATATAAAAGTAAGAAAACAACACACTTGCACCCTAGCAAGACATTTGATGGGACTGAATCAAAATTTCTTGAAATTTTCATTTCATGAGACATTTTGGCTTTTCGTTCCCAACTGGAATGATTTTTTGTTTCAAAATGTCAGAACTCCTCGTGGAATGGAAATTCCAGTTCCCAACCAGCTCTCATTACTACCCTTTCTATCACCCTAAATAATTCCTCTCCTCCTTTGCCTTCGCTTAACCAAGCTGGACTCATTTAAGTGAGAGTGCAACCCCACGCTCTGGGTGTCCCTAAACCTCCAACTGCCAGAAGCTGGGACTGGAGGACAGGGGATGGATCAGTTGATAAATTGCCCTGTTCTGTTCACTCCCTCCGAAGCATCTGGCACTAGCCACTGTCCAAAGACAGGATACTGGGTTAGACGGACCATTGTTGTCAGCCAGCATGGCTGTTCTTACATTCTTAAGGAAGAGGCAGTGGGCTGGCTGGTTAGGAGGTATGTTCATAGAGCTGTACGTGGTACCTAATACTGGCATAACTTTGAGACGTCTTGGCCAAGAAGCACAGAGGATGCCTGCAGGCATGGCTGCATTATGCCAGTGCTGCCAGCCCTTTACCTTCACGATCAACAGCCCCCTGAAGGAACAATGATGCAGAAACAGGATTCTAGCATGTAAATAAATGTTTGCGTGAGGATCCAATGATACACGCTGCCGGGATCCAAAGAACAGCAGGCCCTATGGACTCCTCAAGATGTGGCGCAGGGGCTGGTAGGCTGTGGAATGTAAAGATAAAAAATCATACCAGCCTCAGAGGGCAACGCCCAAGGTGTTTATTTGAAAACGGCCAACCTCAGTCAGTTCACATAGAAAAAAAATTCATTAAAATCAAGTTATCTTCTCGAAATGATGGAGACAAGAGCAGGGAGAGGAAAACTAAAAGTAACACTGTTAAAGGGAATAGCAGGGTTTTTACAGGGGCAACGAGACACTGACGGCTCCGATCACGCTTCCTGTTCTCAGGAACGTTAGTCCAAAAAGAAACCAAAATCCAAGGTAGGAGAGAGAGGAATTCGCAGTAGGAAGGTTCTTCTGCTGGCCGGGTCCTGATGCGGCTGCGTTTATGGAAGGGGTCCCCTCAAAGGCCCACGAGGTGGCACGGGGGGCCTCTGGGCAGGACGAGGCGGCAGAGGGACCCGCTGGTAGCCATAGGGCGGTGGGCGGGGAGGGCCACTGTAACCATGGGGAGGCATCAATGGAGGCGGCCCACGCATGCCGTGGTGGGGCATGGGGCCCGGGTGACCTGCAAGGACAGAGCGTAGCGACATTAAACTCTAGCTGAAGGAAGTAAAGGTGGCAGCTCCAATCCAGGGCCCAGCTGCACGAGCCTCTTGCACAAGATTTTTCAGGTACCACAAGCCACAAATTGATTTCGAAGTCAAGAGGCTGTTCAGAGCTGGAACTCTTGGCCGGGGCCTCTGGAGGGATGTCGAGCTGGGCACAGCCCTACAGGCGTCTCTCATCCGCGGGGCCCTCCCCACACCTCAGGCAGGAGTCTGGTCTCAGCGAAGCGAACTGGTCACTGAAATGACGCAGCTCTGGGCAAAGTAACTGCTGTACCAGGATGCCAGTTACCTGAGGCCCTGCCTCCCCGTCTGATTCCTTGCAGCAGGGCTCGAGGCAGAAGGGACATGAGCCCCCACCCTCCCGCTCCACCAGCAGGATCAGAGAAGAGGCACTTTATCGCTCAATCCCTTCCTAGCTGGGAAGCAGGCAAGGAAGCCCTTAGTCACCTGCCCCAGGCGCCTTTCAGCCAAGGATCTCAAAGGAAACATCCCCACTCGATGGCTGGGAAAGGCAGGCAGATGACATGGGACACGGCCAAGTTCACACAGCGAGGCAGCGGCAAAGCCAAGAATTGAACTCAGGAGTCCTCACTCCCAGGCCCCTGATCCACCCGCAGAGCCACGCAGCATCACGAGGCAGAGGAAACTGCTCGCGGTTCCCCCTTCTCAACAGCTCCCAGCCAGAGATCTCGCTCCGAGCATAGGGCTGACCTCCAAGGCTGTGACGTAACCAGCCACCATTTCAGACCTCAGTCTTCCTCTTCCCACCGCCCATCTGAACTAGCAAATGGATGCCACAGGCCTGGGCTGGTATTAGGCCCTTCACTCCTGATAGTGCCCACTCTCACTCTGGCATATCAACACCCCATCTTGCAGGTTCCCACTTACCCATGGGTGACCCGAAATGGGGCCCTCTGGGCGGCATGCCCATTGGGGGTGGTCCGGGGTGGGGCATGCCGTGGGGCGGTCGGGGAGGCGGCTGGCCTCCTGACCCTGGTGGCCCTGGATGATGATGCTGTCCCATCCCGGGTGGTCCGTGATGCACCTGCATGGGCGGCATCCCTAGGGAAAAGCACAAGACATTCTTTAGATCCCCTCAGACATTCAAAGCAGCTGATTAGAAACTAAGTTCTGCCGAGCCCACTGACCACATGAGCTGCTGGAAGGACTCCAGGATCCCAGCGACCTTGAGACAACCAGGGCTTGGGGGACGTGACTGGTCCCAATAGCAGTTTTACTGGCCACTAGAGCAACTCGAATTCCAGCAGGTGGGAGGATTGTACCAGAGAATTCAAGGCCAGAAAGGCCCATTAGATCACCTAGTCTGACCTTCTGCATAGCCCAGGCCAGAGAATTTCACAGCTAGCCCTGTAGTGAACCAGAGCCTTGTGTTTGGCTAACATATCTCCAGAGGGGCCTCCACTCTGGATTTAGAGACTTCGACAGACAGACAATCCACCACTTCCCTTGGGAGTTTGCTCCAGCAGTTAAACTCCCTGGTAACATCTTATTTCCAGTCTGAACGCATCGGGCTCTAGCTGCCAGCCATTGGTTCCCGGTCTGCCTTTCTCCACTAATTTAAAGAGCCCTTCAGTGCCAACCTGCGACAAAGTGGGACCGTTCTTAATGTTTCCTCTGAATACTGTAGGGATGCCTGAGTTTCCCCTAGGCATTTCCTAAGTCTCTAGGTGGTGGGATAAGGGGGTGTAATTGTTGCAGAGCACAGGGCCAGTGTACATCAATGGCCAACACTCTGTCCCCTGGCAACTGATGGCCTAGACCCTACCCCACTGCAAGGTGAGAGCTAAAGGGCTGTAGAAAAAAGGAATCAGGTGACCTCCTGGCCTGGGAAAGGGACAAAGCCCAGAGGAGGAGGGGCTGGAGGGTGAGTCAGTTTGGGCTGGCTGGGGACGAGGAGTGAAGGGCAGATGTGGTTGTCTGGCTCACTGCCCCCCAAAATGGACCCGTCTGAGGGGTCCTGTTCTCTGTACCTACAAGCTCTGTTTTAGACCATGTTCCTGTCGTCTAATAAACCTCTGTTTTAGTGGCTGGCTGAGAGTCACGTCTGACTGCGAAGTAGGGGGGCAGGGCCC
The DNA here is from genome assembly GCF_015237465.2 of Chelonia mydas. Classification (NCBI taxonomy): domain Eukaryota; kingdom Metazoa; phylum Chordata; order Testudines; family Cheloniidae; genus Chelonia; species Chelonia mydas. The sequence continues at coordinate 6,369,666 of NC_051264.2, forward strand.
TCTAGCTTCCCCAGGACCCCGCCTGGGCGGACTCACTGTGGGAAAAAGAAAAGGAGTACTTGTGGCACCTTAGAGACTAACCAATTTATTTGAGCATGAGCTTTCGTGAGCTACAGCTCACTTCATCAGATGCATCCGATGAAGTGAGCTGTAGCTCACGAAAGCTCATGCTCAAATAAATTGGTTTGTCTCTAAGGTGCCACAAGTCCTCCTTTTCTTTTTGCGAATACAGACTAACACGGCTGTTACTCTGAAACCTGCCACTGTGGGAAGCGCACGGAGGGTCAGAGGACACTGAATGCTCCGAGGTCAGACCCAGGAAGGTGGAAGCCATGTGAGCTGTTTGCCCTGCAGAGAGTCTGCTCTCAGAGAGGAGACTTCCCCAGGGTCCTGCCTGGCTTCGTAGGAGCAGTTCCAGAGCATCGCCCGGGGACGCCGTGACACAACCAAGAAACTTGGTGTTGTTAATCATGCATGTGATCTAAGGCCAGGCACCGAACGTGATGGGCCTTTCACTGCTGTATGTAACCGTCTACTTTAAAGCACTGAAAGCCAGTGTGTAATAGGAGACCACAGCCATCTGTCACTAACACAGCCAAATCTGCAATTATACAAAGCCTCCTAATCAGACATAAGGGGGAGAGGTGACTTCCTAACAGACAGAGCTGGGTTCACAGTTTAGAGCGGGGGTGGGCAAACGTTTTGGCCCAAGGGCCACATCGGGGTTGTAAAACTATATGGAGGGCCAGGTAGGGAAGGCTGTGACTCCCCAAACAGCTTCTCCCCCGCCCCCTATCTTCCCCATCCCACTTCCCGCCCCCCTCAGAATCCCTGACCCTTCCAACCCCCCTCCCCCCACTCCTTGTCCCCTGACTGCCCCTGCCCATAACTGCCCCCCGGGACCCCACCCCCTATCCAACCCCCACTTCTCCCTGTCCCCTGACTGCCCCAACCTCTATCCACAGACCCAACTCCTGACAGGCCCCCTGGGACTCCCATGCCTATCCAACCCTTGTTCCCCATCCCCTGACTGCCCCCCACAGAACTCCCGACCCACCCAACCGCCCCCTGCTCCCTGTCCCGACTGCAGCCCCGGAACCCTCCGCTTCCCGCCCCTTTACCATGCCGGAGCCAGCCGCGCTGCCCGGCAAGAGTGCGCTCAGGCTGCAGGGAGGACGTCAGCGGGGGAGGGGCCGGGGCCTAGCCTCCCCGGCCGGGAGCTCAAGGGCTGGGCCGGACGTGGCCCGCGGGCCATAGTTTGCCCACCTCTGGTTTAGAGCAGGGAGGATTAAAAAAAAAATCATGATTTTAAAAAGATTTCTGTTTAAAATCAGAGGTTTTTTTTAGCTTGCATGTTGCTAGTTCTTTGATTCCCTCCCATTTTATAGCCTTATATTGGTAAAGGGAAAGTTCTGTATTTGTTCCTTTACCAGAATTTCAGATTTTACATGGAGATTCGTTTGCCTGCTAAGAAGCTGCACACTTCAATCTTCATCTATGCTGCAGAAGACAAGTCCAGAGCCTCATTCACGCCCTTATTGCAAGAACGCCACGAACTCTCACACAAGATTGATAAACAAATAGCCCACGCTGGGTCTGCAACCCCTGCCACCTTCCCATACACTGAACTTCCCCAAATTGGAAAAAGCTGAAAGGCTTTGACCAGGCTGCACTCCCCCATCTGGGGCTTATGCTCCTAAATCTTGTAGGTGCTTTACAAAACTCCCACCCAAAGGTGCTTAAATACGGGCTTACGGAGCCTAATGTCAGGCTCTTTCTGAATATTTTGGAATGGGCAAATAAAAAAAGTTACAGTCACTTTGGATGTGTCTACACTAGATAGGCTACAGGTGGGCTGCTGCAGTGTAGACGCTACGGCGATGGAAGGGGTTCACACCCTGAGAGCAGCAGCTAAGCCGGTGTAGACAGTGCTAGGTAGACAGAAGAATTCTTCCGCCAACCAAGCTCCCGCCTCTCGGGGATGTGGATTTACTACAGCGGCAGGAGATCGCCATCCGTCTCTGTAGTAAGCAGTTGAGCCACCGCAGCCTTTCTAGTGCAGACATACCCTTAAAAACCTCACACCGCCATAGCTCTGTTGGTCATAGTGGGGAAAAGCCACCCCCGCAGTGGCACAGCTATGCAGACACAGCCCTAGTGTAGATGCAGCTGTGTCCATAGGAGAGGAGTCCTGTTGGCTTAACTAACCTCATGCAGGGGTTGGACCACCACCTCCCACCAGAAAAACTTCTGTTGGTGTGTGCTGCCGTCTACACTAGCGGCTATGCCGGCATAGACTCTGCAGCGCAGAAACAGCCACGTTCACTTTTCAGTCCGAACACCGAAGCAGTTTTGTTCTGAAGTGACACAGATTTTATGCCACTCCAGGTTTTTTTAAAAAACAAAAAATACCATTTTAGCCCCCATCCTGCAAACACTTGAGCATGTGCAGAACTTTAAAACTATTCCAGGGAGGAAAGGTACACACCTGCTTAAGCGCTTGCAGGACCGGAGCCTGAATTTTTAACGTTTGGGGGCTGCGGGGAGGGTGTTTTGTAAGATTCACCCTTAGCAGGAACGGCATAAAAAATAGCATTTATAATTCAGGCCACAGATTTGAATGTAAAGTTGCAACTGCATACATTTTCAAATTAAATTTACAAAGCCTCAACTCGATTTAAGTCAATAAATTAAATCTCTCTCTCTAGTGATTTAAAAACAACGATCCATGATAAATCACCTTGGTTTAAATCACTTCACCCTGGTTTAAACGTCCGTTTGGTCCGCACTCTAGAACAAGGCATTCAGAAGAGCAGATCGCAGAGAAAGCCTGAAAGTCCCCAGCTCTTTCCTTGCATTTAATCAGTAAATCTCAAAGCACTTTGCAAAGCTCAGCCAATTTTACAGGTAGGGAAACTGAGGCACAGAGAGGGGCCGTGACTTGCCCAACATCACCCACCAGGCCAGGAATAGAACCCCCAGGTTTCCCAAGTCCAGTCCAGTTCTCTGTGCACTAGGCCACACTGACTCTCTGATACCTACCTGGATGATGCATCCCCCCAGGTGGGAAAGGATGTGGGTGAGGAGGGTGCCCTCCACTGGGAGTGCCCCCTGAAGGAGGACCCGGGGCACCTGCACCTGGTGGCATGGGTGGAGGTGGCATGGCAGGAGGCATTCCTGGGGGCATTGCTCCAGGTGGCGGCACTGGTGGGGGAAACGATCCTGGGGGTGGAATGCCTGAAAAGAAAGATGAGTCAGTGAGAAAAAACTTGATCACCTGGGTCAGCATCAACAAACCACAGCGAGGAGTCAGAATGAACTGGCCTCGGCAGCAGCCACATGTCCGCCTGCTAGTGCGAGCAAGTGCCAGCGAGCTCTGCCTGCTGCTGGAGAGCCTGCATCACCCGTAGCATCTCGTCTGCTTCGTTATAGCCCATGTGGTCTCTGCCAAACCAGGAGCGCCACAGATCGCCCGAAGGCCTCAATGATTTCAGCCAGCACACAAAGCCAGTAATCTTCTACAGAGCATCTCACCCAACGGTCTCAATATAACCCCGCAGTGCCCTGAGTTGAGGGTCATACCCCCACTTTACAGAGACAAAAGTGCGGCACAGGGATTAAGCAACTTGCCTGAACTCACACAGCCAGTCAGTGGCAGACAGGAACAGGACCAGGGAGTCCTGACTCCATTCCCCAGGTTCCAGGTGACTGAGGTCACGCCAGCTACCTGCAGACCTCTTGGGTAGGTCTGAGAGCAGAACACATGGCCGACTGCACTGGGGACTAATGGCCAACTTTACCCCTGAGCGTGATGGGGAAAACTGCAAGCAGTTTGCAAGCACCCGAAGGAACCAGGGTTCACGATAGAGCAGCGGAGTTTGCAGCCACGCAGTTCAGCTCTGAATCCAGGCTTCAGCCATGATCCAGATCAGAGCGCCCTCTAGTGAGTCATCCACACCGCTCTCGGCAGCCCAGCGCCCCTTAGCAATGCACTACGGCACTGGTTCAAGCACCAACTAGAGCAGAGGTGGGAAACTTCTTAGCCCAAGGGCCATATCTGGGAATGGAAATTGTATGGCAGGCCATGAATGCTCACAAAATTGGGGGCTGGGGTGTGGAGGCACGACCAGGCGGCTCTGTGCGCTGCCCTGTCCACAGGCGCCACCCCACAGTTCCCATTGGCCGCAATTCCTGGCCAATGGGAGATGTGGGGGCAACGCTTGGGGCAAGGGCAGTGTACGGAGCCCCCTGGCTGCCCCTACACATAGAAGCCGGAGGGGGGACATACTGCTGCTTCCGGGAGCCGCATGGAGCGGGGCAAGCCCGGGACCCCACTCCCTGGCAGGAGCTCGAGGGCCGGATTAAAACGTCTGGAGGGTCAGATGCGGCCCCTGGGCCGCTGTTTGCCCACCCCTGAACTAGAGGGAAGAGTGCCCCTTAGTGATTCACCGCACCACCCTCTGCAGCACAGCACCCCCTAGCAATGCTCCGCAGCCATGTCATAGCTGAAGGGTCCCTCTAGCCTATGGAAACTTGCAGCCAGAGTTCCCCGCAAGCACAAAAAGCACCACACAGCATGTGCTCACCTGGAGGGTTGACGCCCGGCCCCAAGGACGTGACGACAGGAGTTGGCACCGATGGAGGAGGAGGGGCGTCTGCAAAAAGCTGATGGGGCCGGTCTGCCTGAGAGAGGGGGTTCTGGGCAGCCAGCAGCCGCTCCGCGGCAGAGCCGTGCCGCTCGCCTTTGGAATCCTTCTTGAAGGCGTAAGAGACGGTGATAGGACGGTTGCACAGGTACTGTCCGTTCATGGCCTCAATGGCGGCGTCGGAGGCGTCGAAGCTGGCGAAGTTGATGAAGGCGTAGCCCTTGGAGTTCCCCGTGTCAGGGTCCCGCATGATCTTGGGGGTCTGCAGGATGACCCCGAAGGCGCTGAAGGTGTCGTACAGCAGTTTCTCGTCGATCTCCGGGTCCAAGTTGCCGATGAAGATGTTGGCGCCCACGTCCAGGTTCTTGTTGTGGGCCGAGGCCTTGTTCACACGGATCGGCTTCCCATACAGCTTGATCATGTTCATGATTTTAATGGCGTAGTCAGCATCTTCCTCGCTGAGGAATTCCACGAACCCATAACCTGCAACACGTACCCCAACAGAGCCCTTTATAGCCAGATACACTCCATAATCTCTCTGTGCCACCCACACCATCCCCCTGGTTGATCTCAGGGCTCCATCATTTCTCCACTGTTGATGCAAGAATCTTCTCCTCTGCAGCTCTCCTGAAATAATCTCTCTCCTCCTTGCTTATCCAGAACTGGCTGGAACAACTGAGGAGGCTAACTGCCCCCCTACAGACAGGAGAACTCTCACTGAATCATCTAGCATCCAGAACCACCTCATTCTATGTCTCCACCTTCTCCACTCCATCTCATTTCAAACTGTCTTCCTCCCTCATCTGCAGCTATTGATTTCTCTCCCACTCTGCTTCTAAAGCCTGGTCTAGACACAAAGTTAGACCAGTCTAAAGGTGCGATTTCAAACCTGATTTATTTAAATTGGTGCAGCTTTGTATGTGGACACACTCATCAAGTTGAACCTGGCTTATCAATTTAGCTTGCACCTGTAATTCACATCTGCAAGCTAACCTAGATTTAAACAGCTATGAGTATCCAAAGAGGAATCTGTACCAGTTTCACTAAGATCTGATCTACACTTCAGAAGTTTTCCAGCATTGCTATGTTGGTTAGGAGTGTGAAATAATCACACCCCTAAATGGCATAGCTGTGTCAACAGAGGCCCACGTGTAAACGCAGTTATACCAACAAGTCAGTTCTTTTGCTGCTACAGCTTATACAGTATAAGCTATAAGAAAAGGAGTACTTGTGGCACCTTAGAGACTAACCAATTTATCTGAGCATAAGCTTTCGTGAGCTACAGCTCACTTCATCGGATGCATTCAGTGCTATAGCTCACGAAAGCTTATGCTCAAATAAACTGGTTAGTCTCTAAGGTGCCACAAGTCCTCCTGTTCTTTTTGTGAATACGGACGAACACAGCTGCTACTCTGAAACCTGTCAGTATACGCTACAGAACTCTTTTACTGGTGTACACTGTCTGCCCCTTGGGAACATTTGCCAGTATAGCTGCCCGGGCCCGGCCTTGTGTGGACAAGGCCTAAGTCTCAATTGGTTTTAAAAGTAATGGTGCATCTTGGTGCAGAGACACGCTTTTACTCTTTAAAGTAACAAGTGGGGTGAGACAATGTACAGAATGAGATGTGGTAGGTCTTTCATCTTAGAACAAATGGCAACATACACACAAGGTAAACTGAAACCCAGGAGAATTACTTTGATTATAAAACCTATGGGGAAGGGCCTGTCTGGTCAGTGTTTGTACAGACCTGGCACCATGGTGTTCTGATCCACAACTGGGGCTCCTCCACGCTGCCACAACACAGCTAATTGTCTCAGTTCTGTCTGAACATTTTACAGGGACTATTGTTACAAGTGACATGTAAAATGACTAGAAATGGGATTTTTAACCCTTTCCATACTGGCAGAGAGTACATATGTCTGCCTGCAAAATAACGCATTCACAGGTCACTCGTTCAGAGACATGTCTTTGAAGGGACCAGTCAATATCTCACCTTGATGTTGACCAGTGACTCGATCTTTGGGCATGTGGGTATTGACCACTGGTCCTGCCTGCAGAAAGAGCTCCCATAACAGCGGCTCGCTGACCTTCTCATCCAGGCCACCGACATAAACCGTAGCATCTTGAGGGGGGAGAGGAGATGGTGATTGGTTATGTGGATCTGAAGAGCAATCTCTTGAACATTTCAGATGAGTTAAGAACTCTCCCACAGACAGATCAGCTCTGGATCCCCATGGGTTTGAGCTCAGGTCCATGAAGTCAAAAACAAAACTTTCCTTGACTTAAACAGCTCAAGACTGGACCCTTAATGAAACATACGTCTCTGGAGTAAGTATATTGACATCTAATAAACCAATGTTAAATGATTAAGAACATTGTTTACAATGAAGACATGCTCCAAAGAGGTGATAATCCCTAACTCTTATCTAGCACTTTCCTTCAGTAGCTCTCACAGTGCTTTACATTATACAGACGGGGAAACTGAGGCACTGAGAAGGCAAGCCCAAGGTCAACCAACAGAGCCAAGAATAGAACCCCAGGTGTTCCGAGGGCCAGTCCAGGGCTCTAGCCACCAGGCCGCGCTGCCTCCCCTTGTACTACTAGGAAGTGACTCCCCTTAAACCACACGCTTGTACTGTGTCACCCTCACACCATATCTGATGATGTCGCAGCCAGTTGTCCCCCACTCATTGCCAAGGCAACACAAAGTCGATACCTCAGATCAAACTGATGTAGAACCCCTGGCTGACCACTGCCGTCCGCAGCCCAAGCCCTGAAACATGAATGTCAGTTACCCCGCTGAATGCTGGTTCCTATTTTGAACTAGGAAATCTGTTATTTTATTGCATTTCCAACCAAGTCTGCCGCTGTCTATACCAAACACCAGAGCAGTCCCTGGCGATATGAGGCCTCTGTGCCGCCGAAGGGCTTTCCACACAAAGCACTGCACACCTCTTCTTAGACTAACCCTCACAAGCCCCCGATAGAGAATTGCTGTTATGACACCTATTGTATGGAGGAAACTGAGGCAGAAAGAGGGGAAACAATTTGCCCAGGGCTGCAGTGTGCGCCAGTAACAGAGCCAGGAACAGAACCCAGGAGTCCTGAGTGCCAGTCCTGCACCCTGGGAGCCTTCCCTTTATGGGTCCCACAGCTCCCCCCAGACGCCCAAAATGAATTGACTGAAATCAGATGCACAGCAGGGAGACTGAATCTAGCCCCCCCCGTCCCAGCTTTTGGGGGGGAGGCTCGGGCCCCCCAATCTAGGCCCCTACGGCAACCCCCACCACCATCTTTTGGGGGGGAAGGCTCGGGGCCCCCCAAGCTAGGACCCAGCCCCCCCCCATAGCTTTTGGGGGGAGGCTCAGGACCCCCAAGCTGGGACCCAGCCCCGCCCGGCCCTCAGCTTTTGGGGGGAGGCTCAGGACCCCCAAGCTGGGACCCAGCCCTGCCCCCCCTCAGCTTTTTGGGGGAGGCTCAGGACCCCCAAGCTGGGACCCAGCCCCGCCGGCTAGAGGGGGATCGGGCCCCAGCCCCTCGTGAGCGGGGACAAGGGGGTTCGAAGCCGCCGCCATTTACCCTGGTTCCTCTCGGAGATGGGCCCCGCCGCCATCTCGAACGCGCTCCCGCCGCCCCTCGGCCAGGCGGGCGACCTCCGACTTCCGCCCTTTCACACCCCCCACTTCCGGCCACCGCGGCTGAAAAGGGGCGGTGCAGGCAGCGGCCATCTTGGGTGAGGCCGGAAGTGGCCGTGCATGGAAGGAGCCATGGCGGCTAAGGGCGGAAGTCGATTTGGACGCACGCGTGGCCATGTTGCCTATGGGCGGAAGTGGCGATCTTGGGCCCTATTTCCCCCAATGTGTAATTCATCCCCTCTCTTGGCCCCCAGGGGTTCAGAGCTCGTTCCCCTTTGATCTCACACCTTTGTGGTGACATATCATGACATAAACTCCCCCTAGCAAATTCACAGGCCCCTGTACCCAGTGCAGTGGATGCCCCCTCCCTGCAGGGCACCCCCATTGCTGGGGGGTGGGGGGGGGGGAATGAGTGGCTGCTTGACAGGGGTCCCTGTTCCCCCTGGAGGCACAGGGTTGCTCAGCCTATGGTCAGTGGTGCTGGGGGGGCAGTTGTTTGGGCCTCTGAGGACCCCTGTTCCCCAACCGGAGAGACAAGAGAAAAATTAAAAACCCAGCAAGAGGGGGTTTCATCCCCCTCCGACCGGGGTCAGGGAGAAAGACACCCAGGCCCCCATAATCGATGCCAGCAGCTCTGATATTAGGGGGACAAGCAGCGGGCAGAGTCAGCTACTCCATGATGCTTTATTGTCCTGCTAAGCCTAACGGGGGCCCTCACTGCCCTTTCTGCACCTTCGTTATGGAGCAAGTCCTTAGTCCTCTAGGGTATCCAGCCTTGTAGGGGAAGGATCTTCGTGCTCTTTGCAAAGCACTAATGGGAAACCGTTACCTCCCATAGTGACCTTCTTAACATTATTCCTAACTTACATATGGGGGAAGTGAAGTATCTTGCACAAAGTCATTGGCAGAGGTACAAATAGGCCCTAGCTCTCCTGCCTCGCAGGTCAGCAGCCTGTCACCTGAACGATCCTGCTTCCCAGTTTACAGCCAGGAGAGTGAGCTGAGAGAGAGCCCTGAACACGGACTCACGAAACCTGGGTTCTATTCCTGGTTCTCCCATGAGCTTGTTATGTGACCGTAGGCAAGTCACTGCCCCACTGTGCCTCAGTTTCCCCCCATCTGTAAAATAGGGATAGTGGTACTGACCTCCTTTGTAAAATGCTTTGAGATCCACTGCTATGAAACATCATATAAGCACTAGCTTTTATATGAGAAGAAAACTCCTAGGTTCATACATTTTAAAAGCACAAGGACCCATTAGGATAATCTAGTCTGGCCTCCTGCAGAACACAGGCTAGAGAATGTCACCCCATGATTCCAGCATCTAGCCCCCCGCCAACTGTTAGTTTAACTAGAGCATACCATTCAACTCACAGTCAGCCACTCTGCATTTAAAAATACTGCACTTTAATGAGTTCTTAAATAGAAATGTCACTACAAAAAATATACAGAATAGAAAAAAAAATGCCCTTATTTGGATTTCCACTTAACTCATGCCTCATGTCACGGGGAATGTGTGATCTGCACAGAGTTACCCTAATGTTCTGGTCTCCAAAATACTTCTATGTATGTGCTATTAGCACTAAGGATTTAAAAAAAAAAACAAAAACAAAAACAAAAAAAACACCACACCACCACCACCACCAACCCCCCCAAGTAGTAACCAGCAGGAAAAAGAATCACAAAGGAGTCTTCCAAGGGAAGTCCAGGCCCTCGCGGTCTTGAAACCTTGCACTTAAAAAGAAATGAGGCTGTTCTGGAGGAAGTACTTTGTTCATACTCATCAGCTGACAGTCCTGGTTCTTTTCCCAGCCCTAAAGTTCTAGGACTCTTACACCAACAATTCCACACTTTCGCAGAGAACAGTACCAATTTCCTAAGCTCACAGCTGGACTAGACCCTCTGCTGTAACAGCTGCAGCATGGGCCGGTCTATCCTGCAATCCTAGGTGTGATTACTGGGCAGGTATGTCTACCCATGCTAGCTTTATCTGCACTAGCATGGCTCAGAATTGCCAAGCAGATGCATTGCTAGCCCGCGCCACCACACATACTTACCCAGGGTCCCCGTAAAGCCCCCACTGACACCAGTGCCCCCACATCTACACTGCTACTCTTAGCCATGCCAGCATGTCTACCCACGCTGCAATGCTTCCTTGGATTGCAGGGTAGCCCTACCCCTCAGACTGTTCTAATCCACCCTGGAATTTGGCGGCTTCCAATGCCGCTGTGTGTGGGTGTGAAAGAAACACACACACACACAAAAATGTATCGTCCAGTTTTGTCTAATACTTTAGCTTATACAATAACCCATTTCCTGGGGGTTACTAATGTTATAACCAGAGCTTTTTTTTTTTTAATATAAAATATAAATTTTGTAACAAAAACAAACATCTAATATCGTCCTGAGAGATTATATTACAAATGCCAATAAAAATAATCTTTGTTATTCCTCATTGGTGTTAGACAGATATACAAAGTAGGCACTCAAATCTCAGGGCGGAAAAGAAGTAGATACAGGAACTGTGCAAACCCCAGTGTCCATAAACACTGACAATAAGCAGCATGTTGCCATCTGGGTATGGCAGTCATGCATCTGTAGGTACCTGAAAGACGCAGCAAGTCTCCCATCAAAGGGTTTCCTTCATCTCCCTCACAAGGGCCTGAATCCAATGTCCATTGGGGCCAATGGAAAGACGCCTGTTGATTCTAATGCCCAAGCATGGCTGGTGAAATGGACTAACTGGATGCAACTTCTGCAGGGTGAGGAGGGAGAAGATTGGGTTCCACATCCTGCTCCCCCCTCGGAGATGAAAGTCTCAGCCCAAGAAGGCTGGCTAAAAAGTGGAAGGAGTGGAGGGTGACAGGGTTGTGATTCAGGCCTCTGAAAAGCTGGAGCTCAGATAGCAAGTGCGGTTCCCTGAAATGCATGGCCCACGATCCGGAGCATTCACTTTTCAATTAGGATTTAACATACAAAAGCAACAACATCTCTGGCTTAAGGCCAGAAGCAGCCCATGACTGGGATGGATGATTGCTTCCCTGCCAAGCTCAAGACAGATTCCAGTGGGATCACCCTGGAAACTGAAGGCCTCCAGGCCAGGTACAGTCCAAGCAAACTGTCCTCGCCCACTCCCATACATGGAGCCTCAGCCCTGGGTTATAAGGAGAACTGGGAAAGGTGAGAACAAGGCCCATTCATGCTCCACTGCATGTATCAAGGTGGGAGCCGCAGAGCAGGAAAGATGAAGGAAGTTGGGGGGACACGGATGCTCGTTTAATGGGGACTTGGCTGCGACCCACCAATCCCCTCCTCAGAGACATCAGGTGGTAGCCTGACCTAGGTCTGCCATGATGGCGTCTAGGAAAGGCTCCCACCCCTGCGCAGTCCTCCCCTAAGCTTGTGCTGGAAACGCGCTGTAGGAGAAACTACTGAGCGCGGAATTGCCATTGTTTGAGGGTGGTAATGGAGGACAGAGGCTCCCGGGACCAAACTTGGGACACACACACACACACGCACACACACCACCAAGAAAGGGCAGTTACCAGCTGCCTGCCAGCGCAACTGCAGCTTACATGCTGCCCAGACGATTGGCAGAGACACAGCTGGGTATGCTGTTCAGCCCACAAAGTCCCAACGCTCCAGATCCTGACATTCCCACCCTCTGGGGACTCTCCAGTCGAGACCTGAACTCCGAGGCTTAGAAAGCAAGTTTGGGAGGTAGCACAGGCAGTACCTGTCGCTGGGACATGCCCACCACCTCAAAGACCCGCCCCAGCACGTTGCTAGCACGACAGCTCCAAGTGCATCCGACTCACGGGCTCCGCAAGGCAGCTCTGGGAGCCACAGTCCCTTTTGGACCAGAGGCCGGGTCTACATTACACACGCTGCTCTAACTACGTCGCTCGGGGGGGTGGATTTTTTACACCCCTGAGCAACGTCGTGAGACCAACCTTAACCTGCCCCGTGGCAGCCGGGACAGCTCTCTCCTGTCGGCTTAGAACGTCTTCACCAGAAGCGCTACAGCGGGCCGCCGATGCAAGTTTGGAGCGTAGCCCTGCCCGGAGACGGGAGCTTGTGCGGGCTCCCTGCGATCTATTGAGGATGGGGTTCTCCTGCTCCTGCTTTTCCCCACCACCCCCTTCTGAAAGATTCAATCCCTTTTCCCCTCCCCATCCGCTTCAAAAGCCTCGTTTGAAAGGTTCGCTTGGGAAATCCAGGCAGGGAGGTTAAGAGCTTCGTCGAGCTGCAACTCAGGGCTGCGTACCAGACTGGCAGTGCTGGAGACCAGCGATAATCCAGAGGATGGGTACAGCATGGGCAGCGGCAGGTTAACCCTCTCCTACCCTCCCACCCACATGTCGCCCCTCTGGGGGAGGTACATTACAGCATCAATACCCAGTTGGAGGAGCGTGAATGAGCCAGTCTCATCAGCTGAGTAAGCCACCCTGCGGGAGCGAGGAAACTAAAGGGGCATGAAATATCAGACAACGGAGGGAGATGCAACTCAGCTCGAGCAGCAGCAAAGCGGTTGGACCCAGTACACTGGAGCCTGCCCTGAACCCTGCAGTAACAGAATCCGATGCTGTAGGTTTTGCCAAGTGGCGCTCGAAAACAGTGGAGTTGTTTGGTTCCCACCCAGATCCCACCATCCGAATCCCGGGCAAATGCCCAGCGTGACCGGGTGGGGGTTTCGCCAGACGACTCAGGGCCAGGTGGGAGCCCTCGGATCAGGCCTGATTTTGAGGAGGTAGCACTTGGGAGGAGCCAGGGTTATCTGGGCACCTATCACCCTGAGCTGCGGGGGTGGGAGCAAGCCCTTTAGATGAACAGGGTTACCCGGTTCCCTTTCCGGCAGCCACAGAAGGACGGGCAGCTCCCAGCATCAGGAGGGACAGCAGTGCCCAAATTCTGTTGAAGCCATTCCTACAACTCCAAGTCCCCCCGTTTGTCCACTGGCCCAGCAGACAGATCCGGTTCTGCCCAGGGCACTCTCCCATCTCCAGCATGGCAGCGGGGACGCGATGCCGTCCAGTCTTCACGGCGTTTCGCCTTCAAGGGGATGGCGAGAGGGGGCTCCGGGTGCCCCAGCTGGGGCTCTCTGCTGCCATGGCGAGTCACCCAAGTGGGTCCTCTCGCCTGTCAGTCGCCCAGCCGCTCTCGAAGCAGGTCCAGCTCCTCTGCGAGTTCAGCGAGCGTGGAGGCAAAGAGGCCGCGCTGATGGGGAGAGTCAGAGACACAGACAGTAAGGGCGGTTCAGGGGTGGCTGAGTCTACACTGTGCTTAGCTGCTGTGGGTGCTCCCAAGCTGCACTCCCTGGGGCTGGCGACCAGGCAAGTGAGAGACTCAGCACCCCAGCTAGACTCGGGTATAGCGCAAGGGCTTGGGGGACACGATGGCCTCCCCCCACAGCTCTGCGTCCTAATCTGAGTCAGCCCCGGCTGGAACAACCTGGGAAGGTAACGCGGCTCTGCTCATGGCCCTCCGTCCTGTCGCAGTCTGGGTGCCCGGTGCAGATCCACCAATACCCTCCTATCCTGACCTGGAACAGATCCTGCTATCCCAGGCCTGCGGTCCCCCCCATACGCTCAGCTCAGGCGATGCCCCTCCAGCTGTTCGAGCCCTGGGCCTTTCCCATACAGACTAAAAAAATATATATTTTTTTAAAAAACACATATCACCGGAGCAGCCAGGCCTGGCAGCTGCCGGGGATTTTGAGGCCTCTGTCTCAGGTGGATTGAGATCATTAGCGAGATCTAAGCCATGCCAGTGGCCAAAGCAGAGCCATGTTCCTCTGCCCCCCAGAGAGCTGTGCTACGTTCTTCCTCTAACTCCAATGTCCAGGAAACGTTTCGATGCCCTCAGGCAGGCCGGGCAGGGAAAGGGAGCACCTCAGCATGTGGCAGGGCCTCTGGAGGCTCAACCAGGGAAGTCTGTTTCCAATCACAATCCTTTTAAGGAAGCCGAAAGTGACAGGGCATCATATGTATGGGTCCCTCTTTCCAGAGGTTTCCCATGCAGGGCTCTTTGCAGGGAAACTGCAGCCAGGTCAGCTGCAGCCTCCCTGGATTTAAAAGCCTGGGCCCAGCTCTGTTCGGCAGGGACCCTCTCTATTATCTGTTTGTACAGCGCCTAACACAACGGGGCTCCGCTCTCTAGGCGCTACTGTAACAAAAATGAATATGGGAATCAGGACTCCTGGGTTCTCTTGCAACTGACTCGTCGTGCCACCTTCACTTTGCCTCAGTTTACCCCTCTGCACAAGAGGGTATTAATACTGGACTTCCTACAGGGGATACACAGAGTATCTTCATTACCATCCTCAGCCCATCCCCGCACCCAGATTCGACAGAGAGGTAATTTGCTACTAATCTACAGGTTTCATCTGGCACCCTTCACTATAGTATCTGACCCCATGGAACCACTAATGGATTTATCCTCACAACCCCCTGGGAAGCAGGGCAGGATTATTCCCATTTTATACAGAGGAACGGAGGCACAAAAACTAGATGACTTGCCCAAGGTGACCTATAAAGTCAGTGGCGGAGCCAGGAACAGAACCCAGGTCTCCTGACTCCCAGGCCAGTGCTCTATCTGCTAGGCTATGCTGCTCTACCCAATAGCAACAGGAGGCACATGGCGTCTGCGGTAGAGCAGGGAAGTGGCTCCTAGTTCCCAGCTCACAGCCTTAACCCCACAGCCACTCTGTCTGCTAATGTCCCTGGTGCTGGCGTTACCTGAACTTCCTGGCTCCCCCGCAGGTAACACCTTCTCCAGAGCTGGATCAGGGGGCCCACAGACGCAGGGAGTAGCAGCCCCTCAGGCTGCAGGGGGCAGCCGCTGGGTTTGCTCCTCAAGGACCGGTCCTGTTCGCTGAGGCTCTCCAAGGACTGAGCCCACCGCCAGCCCTTTCGGGAAAGCGAGCCATTCTTCCAGGGGAAGAGGTGGGTCTGCGGTGAGAGGCTCCCCTTGGCAAACAGGTACACGGCCCCGTTCCCAGACAAGGCAGCTTCCAGCTGGAGAGAGAGAGGGGGATGTGGGGGGGTGGAAATCCAGGACAGTAACACTCAGCACGTTTTCTCCCTCCCCCCCGCCCTGGTTTTGGTGCTTCAGCCACAGCAGGATACTTTACTGAACCCTGCCTAGGAGAGAGTGTGGACTAGGGGTTAGAGGGGAGGACTGGGCTTCAGGACTCCTGGGTTCTATTGCCAGCTCCACTAGTGACACAGAAAAAGTAAACTGAGGCTCAGAAAGGCCTCGCAGCCATCAAGAAAACCCAGCTGCCCTGACTCCTACAGCCCCATGGCATGACTGCCAAACAACACACTCCCTGCCCCCAAATCGCTCCTACTACCCCACCCAGTGTTTGGAGCCCAGCGCACTCACCTTGTCGCCCCCTAGTGGGGCAGAGTTGCCATTTGGAACGCTGCTGCTGCCCCTGGCATAGGCGGGATTTCTGAACTGTGCCCTCTGCTGGGTGGTGTAGCGCAGCGCCCAGTCCCAGATGGTGGGCAAGTAGGGGCCCCCCGTCTCCTTCACCAGGCGGCCACCCTTCTGCAGGATCTCCAGGGGAAGGGGTTCCCGCCAGCCGTTGACGGGCGCGTAGATCTGGTTGGAGGCACGGTGCTGGGAGATGAAGAGAGAGTGTGAGAGCTGTCTCCGCGAGGAACAGCAAATGCACATCCCTATCCCTTTGCCCCCCTGACCCTGAGAGAGGCTGCACTCCGTACCCCACTGAGGCTGGGCCAGGAGCGGGCCCTTTAAGGGGAACGTTATGCACTGAGGATCTCAGAGCGTCACAGAGGTGGAAGAGAATCATGAGCCCCACCCTGTTCTATGGATGGGGAAACTGAGGCACAAAGAAGCGAGTTGACTCGCCTTAGGTCAGGGAGTGAGCCAGGAATAGAAGAACCCAGGAGTCTGGTCTCCCAGTCTCCTGCTCTGTTAGGAGCTGGGAATAGAACCCAGGAGTCCTGTTCTCCAGCTGCCTGTTCTAGGCCATGCCTCACTCTCCCAGCTGAGAATAAAACCCAGGAGTCCTCACTCTCAGGCCTTGCATTAACCCCAGCACCGGATTTCCCCCTTCTCCGCCCATGGTAGGATAGCGCTTGGGGCAATGACCGCAGAGCGGCCGAGTGTTTCATTGTAGCTGGGAGGCTCCATGCTGGACCCACCTGATTTCTGCGATCTCTCTCCCACTGGCAGTTAAACAGGAAGGTGCTGAAGAAGGGTATGTAGCTGCTGTCGTGGAGGGCCACCAGGTATGTCTCTGTGAACTCAAAGGATGCTGGGAACTGCTGGAGCAGCTGCCACACGCAGTCCAGGAAAAGCAGAAACACCGGAGACTATAAGGGGAGGGGGGGGGAAAACTCCCTGAGGAAACAGAAAAATGCTGCCCCCTTTGCAGCATCTCAGCCAACTTCTGCATGGCATAGGCCAGAGATCGTCGCCCAGCGACTCCTCCACGAAGCCCATTAGCTTTCGGTGGAGCTAGAGCGTGTCTTTCAGCAAGAGGCCAAACAATCCCGATTCAAAGGCTCCAAACAGCCGCTCCCATGGCTAATTGCCCCCACTGTAATCCAGCACAGGCCGGTACCAGTGTCATTCACAGGCTGCCCAGCAGAGGTCCCCACCAGAGCAGTGGAACCTGAGCCAAGGAGGAGCGTCCTAGCAAGTATCCAGCTGGACAAAGCCTAGAGGGGTTGCTTGCGTTTGGTTCAGACTCCGGAGCTACTGCCGATCCCCACCCAGCCATCTCCGCACCTTCCCAACTGCGGCCCCCACAGCCAGTTGCTCCCACCTTGCCTCTCCCCTCACCCAGCCCCCTGATCCCAGCCCCACCATAACAGATGCTGACATGACTGGCAGCAGAGGGAAATCCAGAGCCCAGGGCACCAAGTGCCCTGGCTGGGAGCAGGGCAGACGCTGGGAATGATTGGATCAGAGCTGCTTTCTGAATCTGGCGTCCCACCGGCCCACGGGGGAGGAGGGAAGGCAACCGTCAGTCCAAGGAACCCTCTCAGTTTTGCATGGCCATCGAGCCACGCTCCCGGCCAGCTGTGCTCGGAGCCAAAAGGCAGAGCCCACGTGCTGGGAGACATTCGACACAGTGGTGCCACGGGGGCTGGACTGGTAGAACTCCCATCGCTCTCAAGCATGCCCCGCTCTGGCCAACGCAGCCAGGCATCAAGCCGGAGCCGCGGGTGCTCAGAGACTCACCTCCTCGCGGTCGTTGTCCCGGAGGAGATTGAGGCGCTGGAGGAAGGGGTGCCCTGCCACCACCCACTCCTTCTGCAGCAGGCTCTGGAACCCAGACTGGGTGCGGGCATGGGGATCTGACAGGATCTGGACGAGGGAGGCCAGCAGGCAGTTCAGATCCCGGTCGTCTGACTCTGTGAGGCGGAAGGGTACAGAGAGTGAGGGACCTCGGCAAGAGGAGCGTCACGGCTCCACTGTCCAGACACCTCTCTGCTGCAGCTGCCAATGCAGAGGCTGATTGGCAGTAGCTCTTGTGATGTCCCGCAAGGATCTGGCCTGGGACCCACTCAATGACCCTCCATCAGTCCCCGATTCCCAGAGTCAGCCAGCCCGCCCATTGGCCAGCATGGAGCCTGTGACCCAGGCACCCCTTGGTGCCAACAGGCAGAGGGCACAGGGGTTGCATAGGGTTTCCCAGGGATCAGATATATGCACAATAGTTCACCCAGGGGTGACATGTGAGGTCTCTACCAAGAGCCAGTAGCCCACTGGTCTTTACAGTAATTGCAAACTGGATGGATGGATAATATTTACGGCATGAGGGGCCTGAAAATTCTGTTCTTAAAGTCTTGGACTTAAGGCAGGTCACCAGGAGGTAACAGACACCTCTCCCCCTGCCTGGCAGTTTGGCTATTGTGTATTGTATGCCTCACATCGGAGACCTATTTACATATTGAGCCAGTGAGGAAATGAGAAACTGTGAAATCTACAGGAAACAAACAGTGGAGGGAGGTTTCAGAGTAACACCCACGTTAGTCTGTATTCGCAAAAAGAAAAGGAGTACTTGTGGCACCTTAGAGACTAACCAATTTATTTGAGCATAAGCTTAGCTTAACTTATGCTCAAATAAATTGGTTAGTCTCTAAGGTGCCACAAGTACTCCTTTTCTTTTTAGTGGAGGGAGGGGAGGTGTCCTGCTTCTGAATACAGACAGAGGGTGGGGCTGGCATATCTTGGGGAGCAAAGAAACAGCATTGAGTCCTTCACCTAGGAGCCAAGCTGGACCCTGGCTGTAAAGTCCTGCAAGGATTTGGGGTGAGCGTTGCTCTAGGAGACAGGAGAGGACTGTTAATTTGGCAGAGCTCGAGAAGGCCTGCTGTGAGGTGTAACCATTCCTTTCCCACACTGCCACTTGCTACTCCTTGCATCTCTGGGCTTGGCCATGTAAACCTAGCCTCGGTTTCACTAGAAGTAGACCTAAGTGCTGGCGAGTGGTGATCTGAGCAGGAACTGGGAAGCTGGGGTGCGCTGCTTCTTTGGGAGCAGCGAGCCGGTGAATGCTGCCAGGGGTTGGACTCTCCACGGAGATGGGCCAATCGCTAGCCTATAGAGCGACAGCAGGGCCCACGTGACCTAGAGCGGAGTGCTTGCATTGCCCGTGGGGTCGGGGAGCCAACCCCCGACAGGCACAGACAAGCCTGCTTCACGCAAAGGACAGGTAGTAGCCAGGTGCCTCACAGATCTGGGAAGCGTCACAGAGCCTGTACCGAGGAGCTCACTGCAGCTGCTTATTCCCCTGCCGGGCTCACCCCACCCCTGGCCCTGCCTCAGGGCGGCCAGCCTGTGCTTGGGTCAGAGGAGGGAGCGACATACTCTACCTTGCAGGATGACCGAGCGGGACCTCTCCGCCAGCAGGGCGGCCACCTCGCTCGCTTTCCTCACGCAAGCCCTGCAAGGAGAAGGGGTCACTAATGACAACGAAGACCCTGCAGCCAACGGGAAGCAAAGGACCCCCTCGCCCCCCCAGCACCATCTGAAATTCATCCAGCCAGGCACGGTCCTGCCAGCCACTCCCCCCAGAGAGCTCCACCCCCCATGCTGGGGCAGCCCCCAACAGAGGGATGGTGGTTACCCAGTCCCACCCAGATGTTCTGTAGGGCCTGGGCCCCTGGAGTTAAGGCGTCAGCGTATGGGGCGGGGGGGCGGCTCTCACCTGACGTGGTCCAGCCAGCGCGTCCCCTCCAGGGCAGAGAGCCACTTCTCATCGGCCACAGAGGAGTCTGAAAGGAAGCCACGCCGAAGAACCCCCAATTACTACTTTGGCTGTGGAGAGGTTTATCCAGCCTCCAGCCGCGTAGCGCCAGGTTATCATTACTGGGTTTTAATCCTCACCACCCCCTTGGCAGGGAGCGAATGATTATCCCTGGTCAGACAGAGGAAATGAGGCACAGAGGAGGTAAAGTGACTTGACCCAGATCAGACAGTCTGTGGCCGAGATGGGAACAGAACTCAGGTCTCCTCAGTCCCAGCCTAGAGTCTTGAACATCCTTCCTTTGGGCTGCCTTTTCTGTGGCAGGTCAGGAATTGTCCCGGAGAGAAGACAAGGAAGGAGACATGGAAGGAAGAGACCCTCGAGTCCCACCTGCCTCTCAGCCAGTGCAGGACTGTGCTCTGGCTTTAGCCAGGCCTGTTTTACGGAGTCCTGGCTTCCTTGCGTCAAACAGCCAGCTGCTTCCAGGAGGAGAGAGGTCGCCCCGGGGTTACAGTATCAGCCTCAGATCTTGGTTCTGACAGACTCCCTCAGGCAAATCATGTAATTCCCTGGACCTCACTTCCCCCCTGTAAGGCAGGGATAATACCTCCCCACCTGCCGGGGGACTGAGAGGATATAACCCACGGCACAAGACACTCTGACAATGGTGGAGCCAGACAAGCACGAAGAGCAAGAGAGGAGAAACTGGAAATCCGGCACAGGTGCATCAGATACAAACTAGTGATAACGGTCCCTTGATTCCCAAGTGGGATCCAATCCAGAATAACCCAGGTCCTCCCCGCTGAAGAGCTGGTTAGTTACTGTCTGGGATTCCGCAGGCGTCGGCTCAGGCGAGCGACTGCTATTGAGAAGTGATCTCAGTGCCGGGGCCGAGGCCGGGTCTCACCAGGAAGGCAGAGGGCCCGAAGCTTGAGGTAAGAGAGCTGGATCTCTGCAGGGCTGGGCAGGTCAGCGGCTGTCTCCACTATCACGCACTGGGCGTGGCCAGCGAGCATCAGCGCTTCCACGGACCTGCAGAGAGACGCAGCCGCACCGGGGAGGTGGAATCACTGCTTTGGTCTGGGCTATGGGGCCCTGCAGCACAGCACCCCTACCATGATGCGAGGGCACTGGGGTCAGCACCGGCGATGAGGGGACAGCACCCACCCAGCTCCCTACAGCACAGCACCCCCTAGTGCTGCACTGGGGCATTGGGGTCAGCACGGGCTATGAGGGGACAGTGCCCCCTAGTGCCACAATGGGGCATTGAGGTCAGCACCAGCTATGAGGGGACAGCACCCACCCAGCTCCCTGCAGCACAGCGCCCCCTAGTGCCACACTGGGGCCAGCACTGACTGTAAGGGAGAGTGCCCCCAATTGAGCAGACTCCCTAGAGCAGCTGGGTTTTCCTGGGGAGTCTTCCACCCCAGCCTGGCCCTATTTAGCTCCCCCGAGCTCCCCGGCTGGGGCAGCGCAGCCCTATTCCCTTGTCCTCGAGGCTCGTACCTCACGTCTTCCTTCTCGGGGTCCGAGTCGGCGTAAAAGCCAGCGGCTCTCAGCAGGTCGCTGCCTCCCGGGTGATGCCAGCACAGCCTCTGGGGAGACACAGGGGAACAGAACGAAATGACACTCCACTGGCTGCAGGCTCTCCACTGCGCACGCCAGGGCCCTGAGCTCTGGGGCCTTGTCTCCCGCCTTCCTCCTCTCCCCCCAGCTCCAGGGACCTGCCTCCCCCTAACTGGCTCTGGGATACACCCCCACCCAACCAGCTGGTGGAGACCCTCCCTCCTCAGCCTTCCCTCCCCTGCTGGTTTAGGAGCGGTGTAGTCCCCATTTGATGGCAGGCCAGCTTCACAGGGCACCGGCCGCAGGGAAACACAGCCTACCGTGTGGTGGTGGGGGGGGGGCTCACACCTTATTCCACCCTGCTGGCCCAATGCGCCCCTGCCTCAATAAGAGCCCCACCCTCCCACGGCACCCCCCGGTGGTTGCCCCATCCCCAGAACCTGGTGAGGCAGGGGAGGTCGTTAGGAACCGCCCTCCCCTCCCCAAGGCGGCAGCTTGCAGCCTGCTCCTGGGGCAGGAGACACTCACCGGGATGCGCCTCGCGTTGAAGTGGCCAAAGGCCCTCTTGAGCTCGTTGTCCAGGAGCCTGCTGGGGACCCAGAGGTACTTGGGGAGGCTGCGGAGTCGGAGGGGAAGCGGCTCAGAGCAAGCGCAGAGGGCTGCCGGCCCGCCTCGCCCCAAGCCTCTTCAGGAGCTGCACACAAACCCTACAACCAGAGTGGGATGCGGGACCCTCGAGGCCTCTCCCGCTCCACTACTCCGGTACCTGCCTCCTTCCCACAGCTCCCCCTTTGAGCACTCTCAGACCTTGATAATCAGACAGGGCTGGATGGCCCCTGGCTCTTAAAGGAGGCAGATCTCCCTGTTACAAGGCCATTCCCAAATCCTGCCACCCCTACAACTCACAAGACTCCCCCGGATCCATCCCACATTAACATGCACAGACAGAGAAGAGAACTCAGGGTCTGCTGGCCCACAGCATCCGTCCCACGTGTGCTAGAAGAGAGCTCCCACCAGCTCTCCCCAGACAGGCCTTCCACCTACAGCTCTTGGGAATTTGACAGCCAAAGGATTTTTCCCCAGAAAGCGTCAGTTTGTCGAAACCCGGAGGTTTCCGCGCCAAAGGTGATTAGTTTTGGCTCATTTTGTGAATCAAAATCATTCAGGGAAAAATCCCAAAGCTGTCGAAACGTTTCATTTTGATATCTGCGAGATGAGGAATTCCAGTTTTCCGGGTCAAAGCCCCTTTTGGTTTAGAAACTTGAGCGAATGAGAGTAAAACAAAAATGTAAAAGGGTCGAAATCGGAAGGAAACTACAAGTTTTTCCAGTTCAAGGAAACGTTTGAGATTTCGACTTCTTGCCCCCAACCACCACCCACTTCGGGACCGAAACGTGGTTCGAAATCATGAACATTTTCACTGTGCTTCCCTAGCCACTCGAGGAAGCCACATGCCCATGGAGGTTACGCTCAATCCAGTAGGGGGCCATCGATACGGACCTGGGACTGTAGCCGAGGGCTGAACACCATACCCACTGCAGAAAGGGGGTCTGAGGGAGATTCGCGGCAGAGGGCATTCCCATAGCTTAGGGAGTCCCAATTACTGGAGGATACCCAGAGGGGCTGTGACCAGGGGAGCCGGAATGGGGGGCAGGGGCCAGGCCCCCCCACTTCTTAACCGGCCGTAAAGGCAAGTGACAGGGGAGCGGTGGAGAGGAGTGAGCGTGGGCGGGGTCTTGAGGGAGGGGGCGGGATAAGGGCAGGACTTTGCGGGGAATGGGCAGCACGAGGGCAGGGGAAATGGGCAGGACGGCATGGGTGGGGGGCACACCTAAGGCACATGTGGCCCCCCCCCACACACACACACACTTTTAGGGCACTTCCGCCGCTCCTGGCTGTAACATGCTCCCATGCCGTGGGCTGGGGTTAGGGCGAGGATCTGACTCACCCCCCGATCTCCCCTACGCCGGAGCAGGGGGAACAGCAGCTGGGCCACGCTTTACCTGGTGGCCATGTCGAAGCGCTCATTGACCGGGCTGACCCTCCAGCCAGCAGCCCCGAGCCGCCTCAGCTCCTTCTCCCAGTCGCAGGGACTCTCGAAGAGCAGCGTCGAGGGGGACGACGACTCCTCCGTGCTCAGCCAGGCGTTCTCTGAAGCCGCACAGGAGGGATGGCTGTCAGGGACGAGCGGGGCAGCGCCTCGTGGGTCCAGCCGCCCCAGGGACAGGCCCCTCAAGCTGCCAGGGCCTGGGGGTAGGGCTACACGCCAAGCGGAGATGCCACTTACCCAGGTTCCTGATAGCGGTGCTGTCGTACCACGTCCCCGCACTGCTGCTGCTGCTCTCCTGAGCCTGCACAATGGCCAGCGTCACCTGGAAAACAGCGGCGTCTGGGGCTGTGGGCAGGGTTTGGGGGCCCATGGGAGGGCAGAGGGTACGCTGCCAGGCTGGGGATCCAGGAAGGCCCCCCCAGCAGGGCAGCGCTTGCAGCACTGACCCATGGAGATTTGTAGCCCAGGACAAATAGCCCGCGCAAGTCCCTGCGGCTGCAGGCCCATCGCTGAGCCAGACAGCTGAACAGAAGGGTCGTGACGGGACCCCGGCCAACCCCGCTGGAGCAGAAACCCCCCCCAAGCTTTGCCGCTCGGGGCTTCTCTCCTGGGCAGGGCGCGACAGGCCGGGTTTTCAAAGCTGCCGAGCTGACAACCCTCAGTGACGTCAATGGGAGCTGGAAGCGCTCAGCCCCTCTGAAGAGCAGGCTCTTCGCTGCTGGAGGGTCCCAGCTAAGGCAGAGACAAGAGCTGGGGACGCTGGGTGTTTCAGGGCATCAGAGGATCGCTAGACAGGGGGCGGGAAGGGAAGGGTGGGGTTTGCCTTGCCCAGGGTTCTGCAGCTCTGAGCCCTGTGGGAGGTAGATCCCTGAGGAAAGGGTCCTCGGGAAAGAGGGAAGAAACCGAACCATCTTGCTCCAGGTCACATAGGCTGGATCTGCCCTGCAGCTGGGCAGTGCCGCTCTTGGCCCAGGGAGACAGTCTCGTAAGCGTGCTGAAAACAGCAGCACGGACGCTGTGGCCCAGGCTAGTCGCCTGAGTCTAAGCCCGCCCAGCCCCCGGCTCTGAGCTGCCCTCCGGCCGCAAACGCCCTCACTGCTGTCTTTAGCACGCAAGCTCAGACGGGGCTGGCATGAGTCTGCCTATCTGCCCTGAGCAGCGTGGACATCCCCGCCCCGAGTCAGCAGCAGAGCCCGGAATAGGACCTCGCCTCCCCCCAAACCACATCATCCCACTCACCTCCTGGAGCTAGGAATTGAACCCAGGATTCCTGGCTCCTAGTCCCCTGTGTTAATCCACTAGACCCCACGCTGAGGAGTAAAACAACCTGCTTGGGGGTCCCATCCTCCCATCCAGGCGACACACAGAGCAACCCCTGGTGTGACAAGCCCCCAAATCCCAAGCAGGTCCAGCTCAGAGCCAGTCCACTGGAGGTGCCCATCAGTATCCAAGGGTCCCGAAGCCCCGAGCCGCTGGGCCCTGGGAATCACCGGCCGGAGAGGCGGGTGCCCCTGTCTGCAATGCAGATGCTCACCTGAAAGGCCTGGTACTCCAAGCTGCTGTCGCGGAAGCCAAAACGCAGCACCCGGAAGTCCCGGCAATAGAGCACCAGCTCCTCCGGGATGAACTTGAGGGTGGAGCTGGCCGTCAGCACCTTGGCCTTGGTGAAGCTGTTCACTGCAGAGGAAGCCAGGCAGAGAAGGGGGGCTTGGACCCAGGAGGCCAGGCAGCAACCAGAGTCTTGGGGCAGCTGCGAAGGCTCGACCTCCAGCATGGGGGGGTACTGGGGCAGGATCGGCCCCCAAGCCAGCTGCATGGAGACCGCGCCTGGTGTGGGGGATAGCTGGCAGCGGCCGATCAGGATTGCCCTGGTGACCGGGAAGCCCAGAGGGAGAGCACACGGAGGGACCACGGCTCGCTCCGAGTATGGCCCTGCCAACTACGGCAAGGGCAAGTCTTCCAGTGCCGCCACCCCCCCGCCAAGGTGCCGTGGCCCCAGCCCTGCCTGTGGGTAAGGGGGCAATTGGGTCGCCATGGCCTGGCCTTGGCCTCTCTGCCACTGGGACAGCCCATGAGGGGATCACAGCGCCAGCCACGGGGATGGATGCTGGGATGGAGGCAGTGAGCCACACGGGCTGAGAGATGCCAAACTCATCACAGCGGTGGAGGAGATGCGGCTTGATGGGGTGGAATGTAATGGTGGCCCCTCCTGCCCCCCTTTACCTGCCACCAGCCTCCCGATGCAGGGCAGGGCCACGTCGTGCTCACTGTGCAGGCAAGTGGAACAGCGAGGGGCCTACGGTGGGAAAGGAGCAGCCCTTAGAGATCAGGCCCATTCCCCCTCCTGCGGCATGGGGAAGGAACATCCCCACACCCCGACCCCACTCGCAGAACCTGGCTCCACGGCTGGCACAGGGGGCCCACCCCGACACCACAGCCAGGGGGCTCCGACGGGCCAGGAGGATGGTGTCCACTAGAGAGCATCAGGGCTGCAATTCAGGTGGCTGAGGGCTACGAGGCTCCCGCCCGGGCGCCCCCATTGCCCCGGGCCGCTGCCGGCACCGTCCCGGCTCCCGCCCGGGCGCCCCCATTGCCCCGGGCCGCCGCCGGCACCGTCCCGGCTCCCGCTCGGGCGCCCCCATCGCCCCGGGCCGCCGCCGGCACCGTCCCGGCTCCCGCCTGGGCCCCCCCATCGCCCCGGGCCGCCGCTGGCACCGTCCCGGCTCCCGCCCGGGCCTCCTCCAACTCACCCCCACCGTGTCACCTGGGGCCGGCTCTGGCACAAAGGCGACTCTCAGATTGGTGCAGTACAGCGTGCCCAGGATGGATCCTTGGCCATCCCTGGAGCGGACGATCTTCCTCACGCGAGCTGCCTCTTCCAGGACGTGTTCCCCTGAAGGACGGGGAAGGGGTCAGGGCGAGCTGGGAGAACGCTGTGGTTTGGAATGACCCGTGAAACCGGCTCCCCAGGGCTCTGGAAAGGAGGGGGTAAAGGCAGGAGCCCAGGGCTGGCTGGGGAGTGACGCTGAGCCAGGCAAGAGACTGGGTTAGGGGCGTGCAATGCCACAGGAGGGAAAAGCACACCGAGGAGCCAGATCCTTCCCTGGCGTAAACTGATGGAGCTCTACGGGCTGCAATGGAACCAGGTGGATTTACCCCAGCGGGATCTAGGTCCGAAGGCCTGATCCTCAGGGGGCTGCAGCTGGAGTGGCTGGGGCCGCCGATCAGGCAGCAAATTGTACCTGCAGAGCTGCGGGGAAGGGGGTTTGCCCCACAGAACGCCTGCACGGGGAACAATGGAGGCCGTGCTCAGAATAGTGGGCCCTCGGCTAGGGGGTTTCACAACGGAGGGGGGACTGTTTTCTCTTGACCAAGGATCCTTTTGAATAGTCCAACAGCCCCTGGCATGTGGGGATAGGGGGGCACACAGAGCCCCCGGCATGGGGCGGGGAATGGGGAGGGCGCACAGAGCCCCCAGCGGGAGGTTGCAGCAAGTCCCTGGAATAGCGGGGGGATGGGATGGTCCTGGGGGGAGAAGGGGAAATGAAGGGACGCAAGCAGCCCCTGGTGTGCACAGTGAACTCCGTCTGCAGAAGCTGTGACCTGTGTGACCCTGTAGTACAAACAGAACCCAGGAGTCCTGACTCCCATTTTCCTGCTTTAACCACGAGACCTCACTCCCACCCCAGAGCTGGGAGCAGAACCCAGGTGTCCGAGCGCCCGGTCCCCTGCTATACCCACCAGACCGCACCGTCTCCCCCTCAACGTCAACAAGTGCGGGCATCACAGAGCAGCTGGGCAGCCAGCCCCTGCTAAAGAGCCTTGCTAGAAAAGCCAAACAATGGACCTGCTCCAGCTCAAGTTCCCTCAGCCCCGGCAGCCCCCTGGGGGCCCTGCCGCTCACGCTGGGCATGAAAGGGAATTGCCCATGTAACAGGTGCCTTTGGAGCGGTTGTTCTTTGCTAGTCACGAATTCAGCAAAGCATCTGCTCCGGCCACTGCCTGCAGCGTGTCATCCTAGCCAGGAAATGCCTTCAGACAGCTGCTGCCCAGAGCCCCGATTTAACCCTTCATGCCTCCAATACGGAGCAAAAGTGAAAGGCTCTTAAGGAGGAAGAGGATCAGGATTGGGCCCAGCTTAATGATTTTTATAAAAGTACCAAAGCTCCATAGTATCTGAGCACTCATCCTTCAATATATTAGCCCTCACGCACACCCCCCAGGAGGCAGGGCAGCGCTGTTATCCCGATTGTCCAGGTGGGAAACTGAGGCACAGGGAGACCAAAGGCCTTGCCCAAAGTCATACAGGGCATCTGCGGCACAGCAGTGATTTGAACCCAGTTCTCGGTTAGTGTCCAAGCCCCTGGACCATCCTTCTTCTCTACTCTCCAGTCATTATACTCCAGGAGTCCTGCCTCCCTCTCAGAGCCAGGGAGGGAATCCAGGTGTCTGGCATGCCCCCTCCGCCCCCCCGGGGGAGCCTGGGCCGACAGCAGATGCGAAGTGGCTGTGGCCAGGGAAGGAAGGGCTCCTCCGCCTGCCAGGCACAGGTGAGCTGCGTGTGGCTAGAGTCCGTAGGCCTGGACTTCAGGTCTCATCTGCTCTGGTCTAGGTTCACTTGGTCCTGACACAGCGCAGGGGGCTTGTCACGGGCCCTTCCAGCCCGACATTTCTGTCATTCTGAGCCTGGGGCGGTGGGGGGGGAAGAGACCCCTCATCACAGTCCCCCCCACCCCGGGCGCTCACAGGTCACCAGCATGTCACATGCACAGGCGAATGGGGAGCCCAGCTGTGTCCTCCTCTGAGCAGCTAAGGAACAGGGAAGAGACACCACTGCTGCCAGTCCCGTCCAGTGCTCGGCAGCAGTGTGGTCTAATGGCTACTGCACCGAGATACGACTCAGGACACCTGGGTTCTACACCCAGCTCTGCTGTGTGACCTGGTGCAAGTCGCTGCCCTGCTCTGTGCCTCAGTTTCCCCACCTGTCAAATGGGGATTGTGATACTGAGCTCCTTTGTGATGCACTTTGAGATCTGCAGCGGGAAAGTGCTAGATTAGAGCTAGGGATTATTATTAGAACCATAGTGAAAGCCCCAAGGAAACCCAACCGGGGGGTCAAAACACGAGCCACCCACTCCCCCGTAGCCAGCGGGGATACCTGGGATACACGGGAAAGCCTGGCAGTTTCTGTTTCTCTGGCCGTTCATGTCAGAGGACTTTGGACCTCTCAGCTGTAAAGAAAGAGAACAGGTCGCTGTTAGCTGGATTTAACCCTTTCCTCACTGTGGGCTAATGCACAGACATTGGAGAACCAGACGGCAACTTTCACGGTCTCTGGGGCAGAGGCTGTCTCTTTAGCCTACATCCATATAATGGGGCCCTAACTAGGGTGCTGCAAGTCAAGTAATATTTAACCTGATCCGCTAGTTAATTATTTCTTCCCCTTCGCAGTCCTGACTTCTGACCCCATCCCCTCCCACAGCAGGAGGCTCAGCCAGTCACAAGGATCTGAGTGGCCAGCCTCCGGGATTCTATGGGGTACACTTCTTAAAGCCCTAACTCCTGGAGTCTTGGGCATCTCGGCTTTTATTTCTTGAAGGAAAGGAAGTTTCCTGGCCTTGTGGTTGTGGGGGAAAAAAGCTATAAAACACAACCTCTAAAGAGTTTGAAAACAAACAAGGAACCAAATATTTAAAATCTTCTGATTTTTAAGCCAATCTCATGATTATTTTGGGACAGGGCTTGTGGGGTTTTTTTTTTGGTTTGGGGTTTTTTGGGGAATGCTTGGGATTAGCCACACTGGGGTCTACAGCAATGGTTCTTACCTGGAAACTCAGACCCCTTCCATTTACAATAATACGGCAAGATGGTGATGGCATGCATGAGAGATAGTGCGGTCTAGTGGATAGTGCAGTGGACTGGGGCCCAGCAGAGCTGGGGGTCTATTTCCCGCTTGGCCACTAGCCTGCTGGGTGATCTTGGGCAAGTCACTTCCCCTCCCTGTGCCCCAGATCATGAGTGGCTGTTTAGTGGTGGTGGTTGCTTAGATGGGCCCAGGCAATAATATTTTGAAAATCTGATGCTTTTGGGGGGGGAGGGCTGGCGTGAGCACAGGACTAGGACCCAGGATTCCTGGGTTCTAATCCCATCTCCAACCCTGACTCCCTTCTGGGGCCTTGGGTACATCACTTTGCCTTTCCAGTTCAGTTTACCAATGGGAAAACACAATGAGTTTTAAATGATTTTGCCCAAAGTCACATAACAACTTAGTGGCAGAGCTGGGAATAGATCCACAGACCCTATTAAACCACACTTCTCTCCCAGACTGGGAATAGAACCCAGGAGTCCTGGCACCATCACTGACCATTTTAAAATCAGGGTGGGGGGGGGGGTTCCCCTAAAAGATCTGGCTGAGGAATTATTCTGGGCAAGTTCTCTGGCCGGTGTTACAGGAGGCCAGACTAGGTGGTTACAGTGGTCCGTCCCTTCTGAAATCTATGATTCTCAGCTAGCCACATGGCTATGCTGGCTTGGCTACTCCCCAACTCTTGGGCAAGCCAAAGTCTCCTGACTACTAGGGTCAACTAAGGGGAGGGGGCTAATGCCAGCTGAGGGCACAGGGTAAGATCTGAGTGCCACGCTACCAGGGAACAGCTACACAGAGGAAAGATTAGCCGGAACATAACTGCCTGAAACCTAAACCACAACCAAAGGTTATCTGGCATTTTTGTTAAGCAGAGAGAGCAAACAAAGTGGAATTGCCGCAGCATACCTTCCTCTGCCTGATCAGATAGCGAGCCGGAAACCTTCTTGCAGCTGTAAACAACCTTAAGGGCCCAGAACACTGCAAGTCAAAGTCACTGCAAATGTATAAACCAGAAACGTTTACCACTCTCAGTCCCAGGGATCTTAGAGCTGGCGAAAGGGACAAGACAGACGGCCCCAGGGACCTTAGCAATCTCAGACGAAGTTTGGTGGGCACATAGGGCTGAGTTGGGTGGGAGTGTGTCTATCCTGGAGAGATCCCCGGTAGGGCAGAGAGGGGAGTTTCGTCTCCATGGCCCATTGGTAGCTTGCAAAGCCAGATGGGCCCATTGTGATCATCTAGTCTGACCTCACTTCTGCGGCTGCCAGAAAGAGGAGCCAGTAAGTGCCAACTGGCATTTTCATGGCCTGACCACCTGGCTGCTAGGAACCAGCCTGAGGCAGACAGATCTGCTGCATCCCGCTCCATTAGTGCCTGCAGCCCCATACACGGAATGGGGACATGCAGCTTGTTCCCAGAACCTCTTTGCAGAATTCAGTTTTTTAAAGTAATTTTTTACAGGTGTGCAAAATTACGTGGCTTAGACAATGGGGGGGCGGGGAGGGTCAGGCAATAATTGTTTAATGACACCAGAGGCTGAGATCCCAAAAGTTATAGCTCTCTCCTGCTTTGCTTTTTTTTTTAAAATCTGACTTTTTAACAGCATTATTTCAGTGTCCTTGGACCAGATCCCACCCTCCCCCTTCGCTGTTGTGTGGCGACTACCAACCTCCGCCCCTGACGTGGCTGCATTTCTCCAGTGCTGCAGCCTGCATGTTCTTATGTAGACTACAATAGTAAAGTAATACTGGTGTAAAGGTGTTTTATACCAGCATAGCTTATTCGGCTACATTTACAGAGACACCTTTATAGAATAACTGTGTCCTTACTAGGGATTGCACTGCATTATTTATAGCCATTGCAAAGAGCTCTGGTTAAAGTTAAGAATTAGATAAGTTCATGGAGGCTAGGTCCGGCAATAGCTATTAGCCAAGATGGTGAGGGAAGACACTGGGCTAGATGGACCCTTGGCCTGACCCAGCATGGCAGATTTTACATAAAATAGTACAAAAACTGTGTGTAAGAGCAGCTGGTTAGTGACGCCACCAAGCATATAGGAGCCCGCCAGCCCCCAGCTATGCCATGACAGCAGGGTAAGACATCCCCCAAGCACGGACCAAAATGTTAGGGGTCAGCAAGCTATTCATTCCATGAGAGGTTTTCCCTGGGGTGGGGAGATCAGCTGGCAGCAAACTGCTAAATTTCCTAACGACGAGGGCTAATGGAAGAGAGTCCAAAGAGGAGTGGCAAAAGACTTATTTAAAGCACTGAGCAACAGGTGGGAGGAAGCAGGGCCCCGTGGTTAGGAAGTTTAGCTCCTAGGGTTCAATTTCCTACGGTGCCACAGACATGGGCAAGTCACTTGGCCTCTCTGTGCCTCAATTTCCCCATTGGGATAACCGCCCTGCCTTACAGGGGGCTGTGAGGATAAATCCACTAAAGACCATGATGTGCTCAGATACCGTGATGATAGATCCTAGAGCTTTATTGAGACAGGGAACAGTCTTGTCCTAACTGTCAGGTACCAGTACAGAGTTCATACTCCCTAGCTCAGTCCAGAGCATTACCTACTAAGCCACTCTGCCCCCACACTGGCCTCTCTAATCTAATGCATCCGATGAAGCGAGCTGTAGCTCACAAAAGCTTATGCTCAAATAAATTTGTTCATCTCTAAGGTGCCACAAGTCCTCCTTTTCTTTTTGCGAATACAAACTAACACAGCTGCTACTCTGAAACCTCTCTAATCTCCGTGATTTTACCCAGCTGTTTGCATAGAAATGTTCTAACCAAGATCAGGGCCCCGTTTTAGAAAGCGATTTTCTCCACCCTTGAAATCATAGCAATGATCACCCCTCCTTATGGTCTCATTATTTCCCCCTGCTCCCCCATGTGTCTCTCTCCACCTGCGGTCACCTGCCTTCTACTTAGATGGTCACCTCTTTGGGGCAGGGCAGGGGCTGTCTGTGTGGCCTGTGTATGTCCAGCGCCTAGCATGGAAGAGGGTCCTGGGCCAGGGCTCCTAGGCTCCATGTAACAACAAACGAGGCTTGTCTGAGTCTTTAAAGACTCGCTGTCTCTCCTGCCAGGGCGCGCTTGGCCCCTGCGTAGCATATTTCTGCTCGGCGGTGGAAAACAATCGTCTCATTCTGCAAGGAATGCAGAGAGCCGCGCAGCCAAGGCCAGCTTTCCCTGCAAAGAAACCCTCAGCCCGCTGACCCGCTCCAGCCCCGGGGAAGCCCTGCGCAAACTCCGGGCGTGCTGGAGGTTTGGGGGGGGGGGGGGCAAGAAGAAAGGGGGGGGTGTCACCCACTTTGCAAGAGCAAGGACAAAGCCCCTTGGACAACCACCAGTCGCCTGGTTACCAGCCCCAGTGGACAGCGCAAAGCCTGGTCCCAGAAAGAAGGCGCGGGGCGGGGGGGCCCTGCCCAGGCTCCGAAGCCCAGGACAGCACGTACCGTGCAAACAGCCCTGCTCCAAATTACCGCTGCCGAGCTTGGGGCTCGCTGGCCAACAAGCGCAACCACACGCGGCGTTTGGCGTCGGAAAGACCCGAGCCCGGCCAGCCAGGCGCATGGGGAGCGGGGGCTGCTGGCTGGAAAACCCGGAGCTGGGCTGCTGTGGGCCAGGAGCACGAACCCCCCCCGCCCCCCCGCAGCCCCGGGGGCTTGACAGAGCCGCGCACCCTCCAGCCCCCCACTGCAATTTTAACACCAAGGCTACACAACAAAAAGGGGGGGGGGACAAGCAATGTCATGCCCCCCCCCCAAACATCACTTTGCTTCCAACAGCTAGCAGGAGACCTCCCTCCCCCCCCCCCCACACTCCCCACGACCCAGGCAGGGTGAGGAAGCCAGCCCCGGAGACTCAGCCTATAAATTTATTCCCCCCCCCCCAATAGGTGCTGGAAGTGGGGGTGCACCAGCACCCCTCGGCTCGAAGGAGTTTTTCCTTCCATCCTGGAGGGTTTCCAGTTTGGTTCAGTGGCGCTCAGCACCCGCATCGTGTACATTGTTGCAGGACCCCCCCCCATGCCCCTCCCCCAGCATTTCAACACCCCCCCTTAGCTTTCCACTTACCGGAGGGCCCTGCGCGTCCTGCTGGATTTTAAAGGAGTTTTTGGAGCCCGATAACATTGTCAAGTCTCTTCGTGCCCCATAAACACAAACCCAGCGGGGAGGAGACGTGGGGGGGGGGGAATGAACCCCCCCAGCAGGGAAGGGGGAGCAAGGGGCGAGTCCCAGCCCCGGGAGGAGAAGGCAGGGCGCTCAGTCCATGGCGGGGAAGGTGCCCGGCTCAGCCCCCGGGTTCCTGGGTCTCCGCCGCTGCTCAGCCCCGCGGCAGGGGCGGTGCCCCGGTCCCGGTCCCGGTCCCGGGGCGGGGGCGGGGGCCCTGCGTGGCGAGCCGGCGTGGAAGAAACTCGCCTCCCAGGCGGGGCAGGAGGCAGCCCCAGGTGGGAGGATGCAGCGGCGGGGCGGGGCTCGCTCGTGACCCCTTCTAAGGTGCGGGGGGGGGGGGACCCGCTTCCTTCCCGGGGGGGGGGGCGGCACCGCTCAGCCGTGGGTCCCCCCTCGCCTGGGGAAACTGACCCGCTGGGTCCCGGGAAGAGGCTGAAACCTGCCGCAGCCTTAAAGGAGCCCGGGCCCTTTTCTGGGCGCTGCCCCCCCCGCCCCCGTTCCCCCTCCGCTCCGCCAGGCGCATTTTAATGTCATCGCATTGGCCGCGGATCGGGCCAAAGCCGCGAGGCAAGGGGCGGAGCAAGGGACTGGGAGCCAGGACTCCTGGGTTCTATCCCCAGCTCTGGGGAGGGATGACGGTCTAGCGGTGAGAGCTGGGGAGGGGGTCAGGAGTCCCCAGTCTATTCCCAGCTCAGGCCAGTGAGCCTGATCTAGCAGTTAAATAGGAGAGCTGGGAATCAGGGCTCCTGGAAGGGAGTGTGGGCTACTGGTTAGAGCAAGGGACTAGGGGGTCAGGACTCCTGGGTTCTATTTGCAGCTTGACTGCTGGCTCGCTCTGTGAGCTTGGGCAAGTCATTAACCTCCCCATATTGCCAGGCCAAAGCACTTTAAAAAATTATCAGGCCTCAAATAATTGTGAGACTGCCTTAAAAATTATGAGGGTTTTTTTTAATAACATTTTCATTTGTCTTCTGGGCTCCGAGCATTCGGGGTCACAGTCAGGTCACAGTTTCAAGCTTTTCTGTATGACCACAACAGCTAGAAAGCTGAGGCTCTCACATAATCACATGACTCCAGGAGCGGGGGCTTTAATGAAAGCACCAAATACAGTGAGTGTTGGCAACACTTTGTTTTTCGGCCTCCGCAGCAGTGAGCGTTTACCAAGCACTCTAAGAGCCCTAGCTGAAAAGTGCTCAAGGAGGACAAAGTACAGTGATCTGGAGGGTGTTGCCAATACCAGATGCCTCCTGCATCACTTAGAGCTCCCTACACTGGTTTCCTCATCTCCCACCCCTTGGGCCTTTGTCCCCACCTTGTATCCCACCTTTGAACCACAGCAGCTGTTGGGGTGAGGTTGGAAGCAGGTTGGGGGAAAGGCCAAACCAAGAGGGGGATAGGAAGTGAAGAGGAAGGTGCTGGCTTTGGGGGCACTGCAGATCAGCACCCCTGAAATATTGAAGGGCCCAGCTACCTTGAGGGCTGTAGCAGAACGTGAATAAACCAAACCCTTTGCTGGTGAGTCCCTGCTGCTAGAGGAGTGCTGCTTCTGTTGGGGTAATGCTGGTTCTCGAACCACAAATGGCTCATAGAGGGGAAGGATGGTCCAGTGGATAGGACCTTGCCCAAGCGACCTGAGATGAATTCCCAGCTCAGCTGCAGACTCCCTGGGGCAAGCCCCTTCTCCGCATCTCAGTTCCTCCCCTATTATGCCGCTATCAGCCCCAGGATGAAAATTGATTTGCGACCGCAAGATGCTGAGACACTGCAGCGCCCAGGACTGGAGAAGTACTCGGGGTTCGTCTTCCCTGGGCTATTAGCTCACGGTATAACGCTTACGTTGCCCCTAACCTGCCTCCTGTCCCCACATGCACAAACCTCTAGCTCGAGTTAAGTGGGGCTCTAAGCTAGGGCTGCAGCTAGCTGGCGTGGCGCTCACGGGTGCAATGAAGATGAACCTTCTTAGGCTGCATGGCTCCCAAGCCGTCCGGCTCCAGCGCTTCCCCTCGGGGGGAGCGGAGTTCTGAACTCACAGGCGAGCAGGTCCCCGGAGGAGCAGGTTAGAACCAAGCTGAACAGCTGAGCCATCGACGAGGGGCCCGGCTCAGCAGGACCCAGAACCTGGTGTCTGCCCTCTAAACCAGGCAGGAAAGGTCACAGAAGCCAGGCTGCATTGGGCCCCGGCAGTGCATGGAACCCGCTCTCTTGGCGGACAAGGATGGCAGCTGGGCCCTGGCTATGGGACCATCAGCGTTGAGCCCACACCGTAGTCTACTAGGGCTAGATTCATCCCTGTGACAGTGCAGAGCCTGGAGGGGGAGACGGCAGCTGGCCTCTGTCCTATCCTGAGGCTGGCTTGCCCCTTGCCCTGACTTGCCTCCCAGCCGCCATGCTCCCTAGCAGCCTCAAAGCAGCCAGCACAAAGGACCACCCCAGCCACACCCCCTCTGGCCCCTTCTCCACCCCCTACGCGAGCGGCTCCTGCGGAGGGGGGCGGCTATAGGTGGCAAAGCTGCCTCCGCACCTGGCTGTGTGTTCCCGGGGGGGTATCTTCCAGCTGTTGTGCAAATAGGTGCGGTGCCATGGCCGGTAGCCCCAGGAAGCAGCAGTTTGCTATTAGAACTGTAGCACCATGCGGCGCCAGCTGAGACGACGACTTCAGCCGCCGGGTGCTGCCCAGCCACAGAGCGGGAGACAGTCCCTTCCCCCAACACCTGGCAGTCTAAAGCGACAAACCAGCCCCAGGAAACAAGCGTCGGGGACTGAGACTCAGAGATATTCACAACTTGATCTAATGCCCATAGAGATCAAAGCAATGGGCAGCAAATCAGGTGCTAAGTGACTAGCCCAGGGTCACACCAAGCTGGGAGTGGTGGAACGGGGACTAGAACCCAGGGCTCCTGAGGCCCAGCCTTCCTCTGCCAGGGCTTTTCAAACTTCATGGAGCCTGAAGAGGCTGAAGTCACATCTGGCCCGGTGGAGTTTTTCACTCAACCCAGAGGTCAAGGGTTATAGATTGTACAGGTGTAACCTACGGCTGGGAGAGGGAGGTGCTGATTGGGAGGCTGAGTCAGGCTTGAACCCAGGTTCTCAGCCCCTGCTGACATAGCTGGGCTGACACAAACAGGGTGAGGAGCGGTGCTGTAAACTGCACCTATGCCTGGGTGCAATGGGAGTCTGGTGATGGACGTGCGCTCTCTGCCATGGCCCTGCTGGGGGACGTTGGACAAGTCAGGTCCTCTCTCTGTGCCTTTGCTTCTCCTCCTACTCCGTAGTCTGTCTGGTCTATTTAGATTGGACGTTCTCTGGGGCAGGGACGGTCTGTCATTCTGTGACACGCAGTGGCTGGCCCAACAAAGTCCTGATCTCAGCTTGGACGTGTAGGCACCAGCATAATACACAATATCAGGCGTAACGTCACTGGTATCATTATTATCCATACTGCAGTATCACCTAGGTGCTCCAGGTATGGATCAGGACCCATAGGCATTAGGCGCTGTACCAACATAGAACAGAAAGCCAGGCCCTGCCCCGAGGGGTTTACGCTCTACAATCAAAACTCAGCCACTGTCTCATCTCCAGTCTATTGCTGGACAGCTGGTCCCTGGTGCTGTGGTTCACGGCCCGCAGGTGACTAGCCTGTATGCCCCTGCCCAGCAGAAAGCATCACTCATTTCTGAAACGCTACTAGGTAGCTGGGCAAACGTCCCTGAGAACCCCCAGGCAGCTGCTCAGCACCGCAAAGGAGCAGAGAGTCACAGAGGGGACTTAAATCCTTGAGAAAGAAAACCACGGTGCAAGCTTCAGGGCCCACGTGTTCCTGGGATGGGAGGGAGACATTGGGCTCTCCCATGACCTGGCACTTTGGGCTTATTTTAAACTATGGTTGCAGGATTTTGGCCATTTTCATCATGAATTTTCCTTCAGGGCAGGGGCAGAGTAAGGATAGAACCCAGGACTCCCTACCCACTGGGCCACATGGCCACCACAACTCTGAATCCAGCTCACTCCTAAGCACTTCCAGCTGGCTAGCAGCTGCCCCCTGCAGCACTCAGTCCTGGGGGGAGCTGGGCCTGCCCACGCAACAAGCAGAACCAGTGGTCGAACCTACAGGAGCAGCAGATGCTTGGCACTCAACAAATTGACTGGCCGCTCCCTCCAGGCAGGGCTTGCGTAGGAGATCAGCCTAGCAAGAAGCAAGAGAGCAGGAGAGGCAAGGTGAGGTGAAATGCAGGCTGGCAGCTCACGGGAGCACAGTCGCTGTATCAGATAATGCCCTGATGGTTTTTGTTCATGCTCATGCAATATAGATCAGCCGGCTCCAGTGTGCCATCCCAGGGGAAATAGAGCATGCCGTGAAATTACATTGTAAACTGAAAGGCAGGCTCCCCGTCTCAGGTGCATCTCCCCGTCTCAGTACCAAACCCAAAGGCCCGTCATGGTACCACAGAGCCACCGGGCAGAAGGAGACACCCCCTCCCAAGTGAGGCAAAGCCAAAGGGCCTGACATCCCATAATAATTAACATCCTCTGGGACGAATGGGGAGAGTAAGGATGCAAACCCCGGTGTCCTGGCCAAATGTCAAATCAGCTCATCTCATATGTTCCTGTCATTCCTTGTCTGTTCCATCTCGCTCCCCTACCCTGGTGGTCTGGTCTCTTTGGGGCAGGAGCTATCTCCTACTCTGTGATTGTGCAGCGCCTAGCACAAGGGGGCCGTGTTTTTGATTGCGGCCTAGGCGCTACCTTAATGAACATGACTAATAATGGATAGCCCAGTCGCAGTGAGCTCTGGGCCTGGTCCCATGGTGACTACACTCCAGGGCTAGGTAAGACAGGAGCTTGCATTCTAGCTTGTTAAGCTGGTAACTCTGGCAGATGCTCCTCTGGAAAAGTGCAATAAAACCGGGTCATGACTGCCCCTGGGCAATTCACTAGGTAGTCAGGGCCTGCCTTTTGCCCTTGCTCTACCCCCAGCTCCACTCCTGATGGCTACAGCATTACAGCCCCACAGCAACGCTGTAGATAAAGTATCATGCCTAGACCAGCAGCTGGAGAGATCTTGGAGCAATAGCTCAGGTGTGAACAATCCTCTTATCTGAATGCAATGTTGACTTTGAAGCCTGGCAGTGGTTCTAATGTTCACATTAGCTATTTCATTCTCTAATCCAACACATGTGGAGGTCATTTCCAGTGTCTGCTTGTGCTCACTTCAGGAGCTATTGGCCTGAAAACTAGAAGGCCATGGACCAGATTTGCTAATGGAGGAGATGCCATGCACCAAAGCAGCACTGGCATAATGATGCTGCAAAGCCCTGGGAACAGATAAGCCCAGCTTATTTGCACAGGCTCCAGGGTGTGAATAAGCACAGTAGCTCCGCTGGGGTGTTTGGTTCTGGTGCCACGGAGCAGCTGTGGTTCAAAGCCTCACTGTAGATGCACTGCCCTGGGCTCCCCCAGCTATTTTGTTACCCCAGTTCTGGCTGTCTTTAGCCCAGGTGGGCTCATGCCCTTTCTATCACACTGCCGATGCAGCAGCCACTTCCAGCAGGATCATTTAGCTGGTTAGTGCACAGAGAGATACTCCCAAGACTATTGTAAGTGAGTACGGACGCATGGACAGCAGTGGACTATGCCAATTCAAGCCCCCGCCCCCCAAGGCTGGGTCCATGATGTCTGTAAATAGAGAAGTTCTGGAGCTTAGTTCATTAGCCAAGAAGGGAAGAGAGTACAATGGTAAAAATTTTGATCTTGTTTTCCATTAAGACTCATGCATCGAGTACGGCATGGCTAGCAATGAACAGAGCAGAAGCCATCACAGGTTATTGAGCTCAGTACAGAGCTAACTGAGTGAAATTCTCTGGCCTGAGAGATCACATGGTCCCTGCTGGCCTTAACTGCGATGAAGCTCTGTGAGATGAGCATTTGTACCCAGTTAGAGGGTTCAAGCGACTTGCCCATGTCCACAGAGCAAAGCAGTGCACAGTCAAGACTAGACCCCACGGTTCCCGGCACCTACCCCTGCAGCTCATGCCCCAGACCCTGACCCCTACCTGATGAGACCTCTTTTGAACGTAGCACTCTGTTGCTGTTATAATTCCGGCCATCTGTGCCTGTACGGAGTTCACTCTTCTTCACAAAGAGCCTCCTGCATTCTTTATCAGCCCTTGTCTTGACGGATGAAAAGGAGCTGCTCACCAAGCTGAAAATTACAGCTAGCCTAAGTACAAGTGGTCATGACTTGATCACACTTATAATGTGCAAACAGAATAAAGTCCAGAGCAGTAATATATATATGACACTTGGTGCTTTAAAAGGGACAATTTCACAATGCTGAAAAGAATTGAGATCTGCTGGGAGGAAGAATTTAAATCAGAAAACTGTTACTGATCCCTGGGAATTGTTCAAAAAGACTTTTAGATGCCCAAAAAGCCACAATTGAGGACAATGGCCATACTGGTTAAAAACAAAACAAACAATTTAGAGGGGAAGTAAAGCCAACTATAAAAATAATATTTAACAAATAGAAGAAAGGGGAAGCGGACAGTACTGAATATAAATCAGAAGCTAGGAAGTGTAGAAGATTGTTTCCGTTATCAAAGAGATACAAGGAGAAATCTATGGCCAGCAGAGTTAAGGACAACGAGCAGTAGTTTCTAAAGTATAGTAGGGACAAAAATAATTCTGACAATGGTATCGGTCCATTACTAGATGGAAATGATAGGATTATCAGTAATAATGCAGAAAAGGCAAATATTTCTGTTCTGTATTAGGGGGAAAAAGACAGTCACATCACATGATGTTGCTAACACTCTTTCCATTCCACTAGTATTGCAGGAGGATGTCAAACTGCAGCTACTAAAGTTAGCATGAAGAAGGGTTTAGCCAACTCCGCTGGGCTCTCAACCTGAGCTCCCAGGGCTTTCAAAGCTACTGCCTAGCCCAGTCCATCTGTTTATTATTTCCCTACTAGATGCACTCTCCCGCTTTGCTCCATCTTGTATATTTAAAAAATAAATACAAAAACTTAAACAGAAACTAAAGAAAATTTCCAGCCACAAAAATGTCCCTCAGGGTGAGGTGAGGGCGGGGCAGAGTAAAGGGTAAAATAAGTTTCAGACTCGAGTTTATTTAGCTCTGCCTTTTGGAAAGGAAAATACCCACATTGTTTTCCCAGCTTACATAAATATTGTCTGCTCCAATTCTAGACAGGCAAGCCCCTGTGAAGAAGCCAGGCAGTCACTTGCCATATGCAACATCTGCTGCAAATCAGCATTCGACCATAAATTCTAACGGCACAGAGGGGGTTGTTCCCATAGAGAGAGAGAGAAACTCCCCCAGCCCTGGGCCTGCATTCTCTTGAAGGAAACTTAGCTCCAAACAAAAACCCCACGAGGAGCTTCTGTTCTTTTATGTTCCCCTGTTGTTGCAATGCTGGCCCCAGCAGGGAACATTTTAGACGCTGCCCAATTATGGTCTGAAACCGATTATCACGGCCGCAGCGCCATGGGTGAGAGCTAAGAGGAGATGACGCTTCAAAGGCCACGCAGCGTGCGCGTGTGGGGGAGCAGTCTGGTTAAGGGGGAGAGTGGGAGTGACACACGATGTAGGACATAAGACAAAGGCCTAAGACACAAAGGAAGGGGTTGATTCAGCAACGGGGCTGCATGCATTCCAGGCCATGAGAGCTCTGTTCACGGAGGGTCAGCGGAGCAGCCTTTGGGTTAAAAACAGCTCCAGATGTCCTAACGCACAAGTGGCAAGCACTCTTGTTTATTATGGTAGCGCTTTGAGGCTCCAACAGAGATCAGGGCCCCGCCGCGCTAGGCGCTGCACGTTCACCAACTAAGAGACCATCCTTCAAGGCAGAGTTCCTAAGCTACCCTGGCAGCATAGCTGTGCTGTCTCCTCTCGCTCACAGCCGGCAGCCCTGTAAAGCACTTCTAGGCCTCAGCTAGGAACCTTATTTTTGCTCTGTTACTGCAATACAACTGCAATGTCACTTGCCCCAGAGGCCAGCCCAGTGATGGTGTAGCATTCTAGATGGGTTGCAGCAGGTTATAGCAACAGAGTAAACACAGAGCTATAAATAGCAGCGGGCGTGGTCAGCAGGTGAGTTTCCCCAATGAACAAGGTACCAAAGGCAGGCGCTGCTGTGCTATAAAAATCACAGTAAAACTCCAGTTCGAATTCTATTTTGCTCTTCCCTAATGTGGCACAGCTGGGGCTCTCCAAGCGCTTGGGAAGTGACAAGGACAATTATGAGCGACACCGAGCTACTGAGGGCTGGTCTGCACTTAAAAGTGAGGTGGGCCTGGCTACGCTGCACGGGGGTGTGAAAAATCCATGCCCGAGCCCTGGCACTAGGCTGACCTAAATTTTAGGCTTAGATGCAGGTGGGTGGGTGGCAGAATGCTTCCATCAACCTCTCTATTCTCACACGAGAAGGCGGTATTCCCACAACGCTGGGGAAACCCTTTCCGCCACTGCATCTACACTAGGGGGTTATGGCATAGTGCCATTGTGTAGTCCTGTAGCTATTGCGGCTAGAGTCTCTGTAGTATAGACCTGGCCTCAGATACTACGAGGATGAAGGCCAGGTATAGACAGATTTTTAGGCCCACAAGGGACCATTAGATCATCTAGTCTGGCCTCCTGCCTAGCACGGGCCAGAGAATCCCTCCATTATCTCTGTATGGAACTCAATATCTTGTATTAGGCTCAAGCGTCTTCCAGAGAGGGAGCCAGTCTGGATCTGAAGCCATCAAGAGCTTGAGAATCCCCCATCTGCCCTTGACACTTTGTTCCGCTGGTTAATGCCGTCACTGGTAAACATGGGTGCCTGGGCTCTTATTTGAATTTGTCTGGCTTTAACTTCAACTTCCAGCCACTGGTGCTTGTTCTGCTTTTCTCTGCTAGATTCAAGAGCCCTTTAGTTCCTGGTATATTCTAACCCTACTGGAGCAGGGGCAGAGAAGGGCAACTAGGATGATCCGGGGAATGGAAAACCTGCCTTATGAGAGGAGACTCAAAGAGCTTGGCTTGTTTAGCCTGACCAAAAGAAGGCTATGGGGAGATCTGATTACTGTCTATAAATACATCAGAGGGATAAATACCAGGGAGGGAGGGGAGTTATTTAAGTTAAGCGCCAATGTGGACACAGGAACAAATGGAGATAAAACTGGCCATCAGCAAGTTTAGGCTTGAAATTAGACAAAGGTTTCTAACCATGGGAGGAGTGAAGTCCTGGAACAGCCTTCCAAGGGGAGCAGGGTGCAGGGGGAAAAAACAAAACTGGTTTCAAAACTGAGCTGGATAAGTTTATGGTGGGGATGGTAGGAGGAAGCTGCTTACAATGGCATGTAGCCGATCTGCAACTGCCCGCAGCAACTATCTCCAATGGCTGGTGATGGGACGCTAGCTGGGGAGGGCTCGGAGTTACTGCAGAGAACTCGTTCCCAGGTGTCTGGCTGGTGGGTCTTGCCCACATGCTCAGGGTCTAACTGATGGCCAGATTTGGGGTTGGGAAGGAATTTCCCCCCAAGTCAGATTGGCAGAGCCTTTGGGATTTTTTTTTTTCTGCCTTCCTCTGCAGCATGGGGCACAGGTCACTTGCAGGTTTGAACTAGTGTAACTGGTGGCTTCTCTATAACTTGACGTCTTTAAACCATGATTTGAGGACTTCACTAACTCAGCCAGAGGCTAGGGGTCCATTACAGGAGTGGGTGGGTATCTGTGGCCTGCCATGTGCAGGAGGTCAGATTAAATTATCACGATGGTCCCTTCGGGCCTTAAAGTCTGTGAGTCTTATACACTAATCAAGTCACCTCTTGATCTTTTTGATACACAGCAGTGACACTCAGGCCTCAGGAGCCAAATTAGTGATCAACAGTACCCAACAGAGCCCCAGGAGTATGAATTCATTGTTTCATTTACTATCCATTCATATTGAAAGAGTGAGGAGAAATATTTAGTGTGTATATATATAAATTCTCACTGCAAGAGGACTGACCACATTTTCTCAACTACAATCAGTTAACACAGTAAAAGCAGCCTGATTAGTTAATAATTAAACCACACAGTGTTTTAATATCACGTGCTGCAAAGAGCCGCACTCAAGAGCCACTTCCGGCTATTGAGCCTGGGTTGGAGTATCTCATTGATACACAGAGTCAGGTACCACACGGTCATGCTGAGAAAGCACTGGGAGAAGAGCCCCAGGTGGAACACACACTATAAATATGACTACCCAAAGCACAAGGATCATTAACAGCCCCACTATCCCAACGCCCCTCGCCTACAGCACTGCTCTAATCGATGGCAAGTTACCTTCGATGTAAGCACAGGAACAGCTTGTACCATTTAAACTGCAGGTCCATGTCGTACGTAGGATGAGTGCTGGCAACGTGAGCTGTTCGACACGTATTAGCTTCCTCAACCTCCCCAAAGCGACCTTGGAGCCTTCCACCAACAACCCAGGGAGATTCATCCGCAGGAGTCACGCCTGGCAAATTTCCTTCACCTGGCTTCATT
This sequence comes from Chelonia mydas, assembly GCF_015237465.2. Taxonomy (NCBI): domain Eukaryota; kingdom Metazoa; phylum Chordata; order Testudines; family Cheloniidae; genus Chelonia; species Chelonia mydas. Next base: position 6,413,365 of record NC_051264.2, read on the forward strand.
TTATTGGCTGGTCGGACATCTCAAGCACCCAGAAACAAGCACGGGGGACGTGGAAGGAGGTCCAGAGGAGATGGGCAAACACGAGGGTTCAGAGCACACAGGATCCTGGAATTTTCTTGTGGTGGTTCTGCTCAGGGGAAGGAGACAGGAGCTGGGGGGCTAAGAGAGATGCTACTTGCACTCTGGAAGTTAAAGGCCTCAGGGAATTTATTACCATAGCGCCTAGAGGCTCCAACTGAGACTGGTACTAGGGGCTGTACAGACAACATGATTGATGAAGGACTTACAGTTTAAACAGACAAGGGAAAAGATGGGAGGGGAAACAGGCATGGAGCTAGGAAGTAACTTGCCCATGGTCACCAGCAGGCCGGTGGCAGAGCGGGGACTAGAACCCCCGTCCCCTGAACTAGGTCTCTTAAACTAAGAGCCGCCATCATCTCAAAGCAGCTGGCACTCAGCCGCCATTTTGTTTTTGGAACCCAGCAAAAGCTTTTTTTTTCCTGTTAAGCGAGGCCAGCTCAGGCGTTCTCTGGTCAGTTATGGCAGCAAAGAGAAGTAAAGCCTGGTCTACACTTAAAAACGTAGCTCAAGGTCCTAAAAATCCACACCCCTCTGGGCCACGGCTTGGCCCACATAACACCGAGTGTAAACACAGCTAGGCTGATGGGAGAAAGCTTCCGGCAACCTGGCTACTGGCAGCTGGGGGTGGGGGTGGTGGGGAGTACCTAGAGGAACAAAAAAACCCATCCATCATTGTAGGATGTGTCTACGCTATGGGGGGGGGGGTAAATAGGGCCATAGCCGCACCCTAGTGTAGACAAGCCCTAGGCCATTGCGTGCACAGCTATGAAGAGGTTACTTCAAGCGAGAGGTGAGTGGAACACAGGCCCTGATCCCGCATTTTCCTGGGCTGCCCCTCTCCGCCTCAGCTTCCTTTGCCGAATCAAAAAGGTGCATTTCAGCCACCTCGGAGAGAGACTAGCCCAGGGAAATCCCAGGCCTGGCTTCAGTGAAGGGGGCTAGCCTGCAAGACACCATCTGTTGGAAATCGCAGGAAGCTTCGGTACAGCCAGTTCTCAGGCATGGCTCCCACCCAGCACAGCGAAGCCGGCTGCCAAGAGCCAGGGTGGAAAAAAGCTGACTGCAGGCAAAGTCATTTCAGCTGATGGGGAATGGCTCCCGGGGTGTGTGTGTGTGTGTGGTGGGGGGGGAGATCCCGTCCCCTTCAACTGCCGGAAGGCGTTGGGGAATCATAGCAGCCTCTCGCTCCTAATGAAGATGGAAGAAAAGGAGGAAACCGTTCAGCTGGAAGCGGAGAGGGTTAGAAAGGTTTTGCAGCGCGCCCCATGGAGCTGAATGTTAAAAGCAGGGCCTATTATGGCCAGCGGATCAAAGGAGCTGGGGCGTTCAAGGGAGAAAGGTTGCGTCGAAAACATTCGTCCAAACCAACCGTGCGATGAAAAGAACTCGAAAGGGATTAACCATTTGAAGACTAAAATACTTAGCAACACACTCGTCCCACAGCCTGGGAACATAACCCGGAGTCCCAAGTCCCGTCCTCAGGTCTACCCCTTTCCTTCCTGAGTCAGGAATAGAACCCAGGAGCCACTCTGCTCTAACCATTAGACCACACACTCCCCCCCCCACCCCGATTCAGGAATAGAAACCCCAGATTCCTGATGCCTTGTGCCCTGCTTCAGCTACTACACAACACACTCACCTCCCCAAGACAGAAAGAGAACCCAGGAGTCCTGACAGCTTGTATACTGCTCTAACCACTAGCCCGCACTCCCAGGAAAGCACTTCCAGTTTGAAAAAAAAAAAGGGGGGGGGTGTGCTAGAGGCATATGCAAGTTGCAGCCCTACAGCACTAGGCAGCCTGAGCACAGAGCGAATGGTAGGAATGCAGCAGGCATTTCTCTGCACCCCTGCTCCGATGGGGCTTGCTTGAGGGACAGTCTAGACGGCCCACTGTTCCAGCACCGGACCGCAGATCAGGCATCAGTCACCACCAAAGCAGCCTTTTAGAGCATCACCAAATTGCTATCGCAGATCACAACAGTGAAGGCCTGGCGCTGAAATGCAGCAGGCCTGGGGAGTCGAGGTGAAACTAACGGCTAGCAGAGAGGCTGGCCCCTTGGGCTGCAGCTCTCTCAGGAGGATGAAGGCAAATGGGTTGCTCTGGTCATACTCCTTCACCAGCTGCTTGCAGGGGCATGGAGCGAGAGCTAAATTCTGGTTTAGTCAAGGACCCTTCCCTCGGGGTCTCGGATTGCTAGGTTCAGAGCTCCTGGTTCTTCTCTCCCCCTGTCCTGCAAAAGGGACCATAGGTTGCTGGTACCTGTCAACCTGCAGGGGCAGGAAGGATATTTGCTTCTATGTCCGTGACGAGGGAAATCTCTCCCTTTCCGCTTCAGGAAGGTCAGGGGATCCCTCCTTTGCAAAACACCTTTAAAAGCTTTTGGGAAATCCCATTGACTTGATAGGATTAATGCCACTGAATTGTTTTAACCTTGCAAGTAGCATCATCAACACACATTCTGCTGCAGGATGCCGGCAGAACACGAGGGGCATCAGGCCCGAACCAGGAACTGAAATATGGACAGAGAGGAAGGATGACAAGACACTGGACTAGCTCTCAAAAAAAAATCTGGGTTCAGTGTGGGCTCTGCCACACATTCCTCCCACAACCTTGGTCATGTCACATCAAGTCTCAATGCCTCAGTTGCCCATCTATAATATGGGTATAACCCCTCCTTTCTCTTCCCCCTTTGGCTTGTCTGTTTAGATCGGGAACTCTTCAGTGCAGAGACTGGCTCACACTAGGGGGTTGACTTCACTGCAGAGCTAGGGGTTACTCCTAACCCCACGCCTGTCCACACACCAAACCCTCTCACCCAAGTTTGATTGTGCTTTCAACCCAGGCCAACGGGCACAGGTGGGGCTACAGGTGAGTCCCCCAATGTCTTGCCAGTCCCGTCCCTCCCCAGTGGGCCCAAGAGGAGAGAAATTCTCCCACAATTCACTGGGAGAGACTCAGCGTCGCACGCTTGTTTGAACGCTATGAACCAAGGGGTTGTGCCCCAGAAGCCCTAGCGACACACACTGGGAAAGCGCAGTGCTAGTGAGGACGGGGTAACTCAGCCAGGGCAGTGCAATGCGGCTGCTCGCACACATGCTAGCTCTGCGAGGAAGATGTACTCTGTACATCTGGACACCAGCCAGCACCATGGGGAGGGCCAGGTGCTACCGGAATAGCATTAGAACTAGTGTTTTAATTACCCTAGTTTATTCTTTTCCCTTCCCCTTTTAGGTCAATCAATCATGTGCAGGTTTTTTAAAAGTTAAGATTCTTGCACTTAAACCTCTCCCAGTTATTAGTTCCGACTGTGAAATCTGCCTTATTGACTTGTTTTGGGTCCTGCCTATGGGATTCCCTGTTCAAAATTCAAGCTTTACTTCTGAAATGCCACCTAATACTCTAATGTATCTGGACACAAGCCTCTGCCGGCCCTGGCCAGTCAGTGCAGCTTTTCACCGCTACCCGTGTTTTCAAAGAGAATCGGAACAAAGGCAAAAAGTTGAAGACCAGCCCCTCTGGGATCAGCCAGCAAACTAGCTGTGAAAGTTCACCCAATGACCCTGCTAAACTTCATCCTTCAAACTTCATGATCAGTAAAAATCCCATAGATAAGAGTCAATGGAGCGTGAACTCAGCCCTGAATTGGAACTCAAGGTTGATATGTTGGATCATATTAAAGAAGTTCTGTATTAAAAATCACAAATGAGTTTGATTCCCCATAGTTTAAATTCCAGGGTATTACTAATTAAGAGGTCTCTTGGTTTTTGGTACTGTTTCTCTCCCTCTGTGTGTGAAACTTGCAAGCTGCTAATTGCGTTAGTACATTCTAAGACAGAGTCTGTTCTCAAAGCAATTCACAGAGAGAGAGAGACTCAAAGCAATACTCTGTAACAGAAACAGCACCCAGAGACTCCCCGCCCTTTTGTTGTATTAACAATTGTGATTAAAATAGAGATAGAGGATGTATGTGGATGGATGCTTGGTGTGGATAATAACTGAATGATCAGGGAGGTGCCAGCCTAAGAATCCAGTGTCCATCATCTGAAGAAGGCGTCAAGTGGAAATAACCAGAGGACCCCCGGAGGGCAGACTGGAATCCACCCAACAGCCTCAAGAATGGGAGAACCAAAGAACAAGATAACATCTAGCAGCACGGAGCCGTCAGGAATGTGCCATCTGCTGATTGATTCAGCAACAGCATGATGAAGCAATTCCCACAGACTGGCATAGGAAGAAATTCCTATAAAAATGGACTCTAGAAATGAGAACTTTGGGGTCTGATTCTGCAAACCAACTTCCAGGAGCATCAGATGAGCATCTGACAAGGCCCTGCTCCCGCCTCGTGTCCAGGCCGCCTGGCCAGTGGCTTGGCATGAGCAACTCTAAGGCTGGTTTCAGAGTAACAGCTGTGTTAGTCTGTATTCGCAAAAAGAAAAGGAGTACTTGTGGCACCTTAGAGACTAACCAATTTATTTGAGCATGAGCTACAGCTCACTTCATCATGCTCAAATAAATTGGTTAGTCTCTAAGGTGCCACAAGTACTCCAACTCTAAGGCTGGTAACTATGATAACAACCTTGCAGAACCTGTGTGTGTGTGTATGAATGAATGTGTGAATAAATATGAGATTGAATGGAATGTTATAGCTATAACTAACTGCTTACTATGATAATCTTGCAGAACCTCTGTGTGTGTGTGAATAAATATGAGACTGAATGGAATGTTATAGCTATAACTAACTGCTTACTATGATTCTTTCTGTATTCACAATAAATGTGGTATTTTGCCTTTTTCCCTTTAATAAGATCCTGCTGGTTTTTAATTTATTGGTACAACAGATAGACCAGCTGTAGATTTAAGTCTAGGCCAACAGCTACCAGAAGGGATGCAGTTAGGAGAGATTTTTCCCCTGTAAAAAAAAAAAAATCAGCAATGCGGGGGGGAATTTCTGGAGATGTTTGTTCTTTCGCACAGGGAGGCGCATTTAGTACCATTAACTCAACAAAAGGTTCTTTCCTGTAATCAGAGACGGGTAACGGAGTTTAGAGCTCAAGCAGTCAACCGCTTTGCAGAAATTGGCTGCATTGGACCCCAGATTGGTAACACAAACGGCTTTATTCACCCACCACGAGCATGTCTGCCAGCACAAGACTGAGGCAGATTGAAGCAGAAAGGCCTGGTAGACACCGTTTTTGTCCCAGGATAACTACGTGGGTTAGGTGGCGATTAATTTCACCGATACAGTTATAATGGTACAACTTCACGTGTGGATGCAGTTATACTGGTATACAAGCGCCTTATAGCCAGATAAGTTATTTCCCTTCCCATACGGAAATAAGCTACACTGGTATAAACCCCTTTATACTGATCTGACTGCATCCAAATGAAGGTGGTCACACTGCTTTAACTGTACCAGTCTAGACCACTGGGACGCTGTAAGTGTTTAGACAAGACCTTACCGCTGGTAGATTGCAAACGGGGAAGTCTCTCAGTGATCTTGTTCTTTATGAGCCAAACAGCTGGAACAGAAGACCTCTTGCTTGCAACAGCAAGCTGCCCTTTGCATTTAGACAGTCAATAAATGCCAAGCCCCATTGTACAGACAAGACAATTACTCCTCAAGCCCAGCAAGGCATCTGTAGGTTTAAATGCACAGAGCAGCAGTCTGGGAGCCAGCTCCCTTGAGTCCCAGATGCTGCTCTGGCCACTAGCCCATACCACCCCACCCCTGAGATTTGCAGAGGGACATTTTGTAAGTGCACCAACGCATCTGACGCTAAGTTACTGCGACTTTTCAGCTGGCCGAGCCAGGCCCACAGCCAGGGTGATCCATCAGAACGTACAAACGTCACTGCACGTATCACAGCGTGAAGAAGCCGGTCAACAGCATTCAGAGTGCAGGGGTCAGTCTAAACTGGAGTAGCAAAATGGCAGCCAAGGCACACAGAGAAGGGAAACTGTATCTGGTCATCTCTGGCTCTGGTAGAGGAGCCGTGGCCAGATGGCGCGAAGACGGAATGCAAGCTAGGACAATGAAGGAACGGGTGGAAGGTTTAAGATAGTTTCTCCCTTATCCTGGCTTGCTTTTGGTGTGAAGGTTTTTCCACCAGTATTGACTGAATATATTCCTTTTATTTAGGCTTGTGCTCCCAGATGCCTTGGTATGAGTTTTGACTCTGTTCAAGCATTCAAGCAGCAGGAGATCATTAAAGCCAGGGCAGGGGACTGAAGCAAAGACCCGTTTAAAAAAAAACAAAACAAAAAGGAAATTGACAGTCCAATGACTTATGCCAACTATGAAATCTCCAGTCAATTCCAGCCATTCCACTTTTTGTTGAGGGAGAACTTGGATGCTATCTGAACTTAGCTAAGAATCTGGCACCTTGCGAAAGAGGAATTTCCTCCAGGGTTATAAAACCAAAGCATTCTTTTCAATCATTTCTACACAAGCTGGAGAAACCCAGCCCTCTCTCTCACAAGGGTTCAATGCCACGAGTGCAATATGAAGACCGTGGGGACTTATTCTGCACTTCAGGCTGGAATCTAAGGGAAATTCCCATACCACCACTAATTGGGCTGTAATATTTTAGTCTCTGCCAAGTTATCGGTCTCTGTGCCAGGGTAACGCAGCACGGGTTAGTGGCAGGAGGTCAGATTAGATGACCCAGTGGCCAATTCAAGCCTTAAATTCTATAACTCTCAGACCAATTCAGAGAGCGCACAGAGGTACAGGGCGCCCAAGAACATGTACCAAAAGGCCTGTTTCTGCTCTTATTAAAGTCAGTGGTGAGACTCCCATTGGCTTCAACAGGAGCATGGAATTGCCATACTGCAATGGTTTTCAACGGGGCGTGGACACAGCCCTGGGGGGGACACAACACTGCGGGTACGAGGCAGGTACACAACTCATCTAGATATTTGCCTGGTTTTAACACAGGCTACATAAAAAAGATGAACAAAGTCAATACAAACTAAAATTTCATACAGACTTGTTTATGCTGCTCTATAGGCTATCCCCTGAAACCTAAGTACAGTATTTATATGCCAATCGATTTATTTTATAATGATACGGTAAAAATGAGAAGGTCAGCACTTTTTCAGTACTAGTGTGCTGTGACGCTTGTGTATTTTTAGGTCTGATTTTGTAAGCAAGTTGTTTTTAAGTGAGGTGAAACTTGGGGTACACTAGACAAATCAGACTCCTGAAAGGGGGACAGGAGTGTGGAAAGGTTGAGAGCCACTGCCACACTGCAATAGTCCATTATGGTAGCACCTAGAGGCCCTGACTGAGATCAGGGCCCCATTGTGCCAGGTGCTGCCCAGACCCACAGATTTTGCCCCCAAAGGACTTAACTAGACAAATAGCTGAAGGGTGGGATACAGGTAAAGGATGGGAGGACACAAAGGCAGAGAAGGGGGATGACTCATCCAAGGTCACTCAGCTGGAGAGGGGCAGAACCAGGAATAGAACTCGTGTCCTGCTTCTCAAACCCAGTGCCCTAACCACTAGACCGCACTACCTCATCTAGTCCAGTGTCTGAGTGGCCAACACCAGCTGCTTCAGAGGAACCTGTAAAACACCTGCAAAAGGCAATTATAGGATAACTTACCCACAAGGAAAGCTTCTTCCTAGCCCCCAATAGATAGCCACTGGCATATGCTCTGACACATGAGGGTTTATTATCCCTTCCAAATATACCCCTACCAGTATATTTACTGTTGTCAATCTGGATATTCTTGTTAGCCATTAACGTCCAGTCCTGTTTTAAATCCGGTGAAGCTCTTGGCTTCACTGATATCTTGTGGCAAGGAGTTCCACAGTTCCAATGAACTGCACTGAGTAGAAAACTGGAATGTCACTGTTCGGACTATTGTATCCTAAATTCAGATGCTGAAGTTCAAATGGATTTTACAGTAAGTTTTAAACCCAGATCAGCACAGTGCAAAGTGTAATGAACAAACAAGACAGTATTTATACATGAACACACAACAGATGCTGAATCTCTTTTACAGGGCCTGAATTTCTACAGCTATAATGGTATTACTGTGCGGGGGTGTTTTTTTAGGCTTACTCAGTTCACAGCTATGGAAAGAAACCATGCTGCGTTCCATAAAATTAATATCATCCAGTCCTCAGAAAAAGGGATCAATTCAGAAGATTATTTTTGCACCGGAGGGTGGGGAGACAGGAAGTGAAGTGATGATAAAAAAATGGTTTGTGCCGTTTGCGATCCTCTCAGCTGTGCTCAAATGTTTGCATGCGGCCACTAGAAGCAGCTGAAATGCTTGATTTCCATATCACTTTAGCATGTTCCTATTGGGGGAGAATTCACACACACAAGACGCCTAAGTATGTTTCAACCTCTACACTTTCAGGCTTGGAAAATCACGGCCACTCAGCCGCTATAGCAGCCATGCTGTCCTTTCCCGCGCCTGCCCAGAGAGAGAATCAGTAGCATGGTTTGGGGAGGGTGCACACCAATGTTTGACAGCTGTTTCAGTTTGACACACAGCACGGGCTGGGACTTTTGCCCGTCAAGTCAAGCTAGATGGAGCGTAACTATGGGAAGCAACGATGCCCAGCAATAATCCAGATCCACTATTTGGGGGACTTCCAGCTTTTGGAGGCGAAGAAGTAGAATCCAGAGAGAGAAGAGACCATGGAGCTGAGGATGTTTAGTTATGGTCAGATTGAGCTGAAACATCTATGATGCTGTCATGAATACTCACTTTAAGCAGCACAGGGGAGAGTGGCTAGAGATGCACAGAACAGTCAAGACGACGTTGGGCTGGATGGAAAAAAAAAAAAAAAAAAAAAAAAAAAACTTTGTGGGCCTCTAGGAGTTTAGTCAGAAGCCAATAATAGCAAGGAGTTCTTGATCATCACACTGTGCTCTGGTTGGGTCAGGGAACCAGGACCTCTCTCTGGCCACCTGCGTGACCACCACACGAGCGCATGAGGGCTTCGGAAGAAGTAGCCAACCAGAAGGACAGAGCAGTTAACATGAGGCTCTGGCACCACAAAGCGAGAGGATGCAGCTTTGATACATGGCAGGTTTCTGCGGGGGAGACCCATGGCAGAGTCTCTCAGAGCCTGGGTCAACTGAAAAGCAGTGTAGATATTCCCGCTTGGGCTGGAACCCACGGTCTGAGACCCCCTCCCCTCCACACCCTTGCTGGGTCTCAGAGCCCAGTTTCCAGAGGGAGTGGGACATCTACACTGCTATTTTTAGTCAGCTGGCCGGGCTCTGAGGCTTGCTGCCGTAGGGTTTGATTTGATTTTTTGCAGCATAGATGTACGCTGGGATGCTTAGGCAGTTTGCTTTCGTGTCTGCAACAGGTCGAGGCCAATCCCTCTCCAGTCTTAAAGATGGGTGAGAAAGTGACCAGTGAGAATAATAAAAAAAGTCTAGGGATAAACATCATGGGATAATCCCAAAGTTCTAATCCAGGATGAGTGTTTAAGATAACAATGGAAAGTGGTGGCTCATTTGATACATCAACTAGAAAGCCAACATACTTTATTTTTACTAAACTATTAATTCATATAATGTAAAACCAATACCAGGTATGGAGGCAAAACAGGAAGTTAGGAGACACTGGCAAATAACGAGAGGTGCGCTGCTAAGCAAATGCATCTAAGCATGCTCCATGCAGGCAACATCAGCATCCGAAAAAGTGGGAGGATTTGGGCAGGAAATCTTGGCATTCCATGAAGACCTTCCATTATTCATGCTCTGTGTTTCTAATTTAACCCAGCTAACAGTGGGCACGATTCTGACTCGGTAGCAGATTCCAGCACAATTGTCGACAATCCTCGACAAAGAATAATAAAACCTAAAATAGGATAAAGTGTAGACTTTCCAACAGTCATCTGAAAGCATTTGCAAAAGAAACTCATGGTAAACCCGAGGCCATTTCCCCTGGTTACTTCTTACAGGCCTGACTCAAAGCCCATTACACTGAGCAGAAATCAACTGATTTCAGTGGACTTTGGAACACACAGGACAGAGCCAAAAGGAATTAATTTTGCGCCAAGTCAACAAAGCACTTAAGTGCTTTTTTTTTTGACTCAGGGCCTTAAATCTTTATCACTAAAGCCATCCCTAGATCTTCGACACTATTTTTTAAAAAAATTGACTCCTTTCCCAGATTTATATGGTTTACTTTTCTGCATTCCTCTCAGTTTGGATGGAGAAGTCCGTTTCACCTTCTTGTTCTTATGTGTTGGCGCCAGAACTGCTGTGGTTAAGCTTTTAACATGTCAGGGGACAGTTTTCATTCAAAAACCCCTTTTAATTCAAACACCTGCACAGAAGTATTTATGTAGTGGCAATTGGAAGCCTTTCCCCTAGCTTGTTTTTAGTAGAAAAAACAAAATTTGTTACCCGGAAGGGAAACCGGAAGTTTAGCACAATCCTATAGTAGCACTGTCAGCTAGTCCAAAATGCGAGGCTACATTACATACTTACAAAGAGCCAGCAACTGAAGTGAAGAAAATGGGTACAAAAGCAGCGTGGCACAGACTGGTTAAGGTGGAAGTTTGAAAAGGTGCCAAGGGGAAGTGCAAGGACCTGATACACATCTAGATCCATGTTCACAGAAGTTAGTGCCACGAACGGAGATTCAGGAGAAAATTGCTCTGGGCAAAATTTGTACTCTGGGCACCACACTTTAGGAAAGATGTGGACAAACCGGAGAGAGTCTAAAGCAGAACAAAGATGACAAAAGGATTAGAAAAGGTGACCTCTGAAGAAAAGTTTTAAAACTGGCTCTGTTTAGTCTTGAAGACAGACAACTAAGGGGAGACCCGAAAACAGTCTTCAAATACATTAAGGGCTGTTATGAAGAGGACAGTGATGAATTGTTCTTGTCCTGCCTTCAGTGGACATGGAGAAGTAATGGGGCTTAATCTGCAGCAAGGGAGATTCAGGTTAGATATTAGGAAAAACTTTCTAACTCTAAGGGTAGTTAAGCTCTAAATAGGCCTCCAAGGGAGACTGAGAAAACCACATCATTGGAGATTTGTAACAAATTGGACGCATACCAGTCAGGGATGGTCTAAGTTTAGTTGTTCCTGCCTCACCATGAGCGGGGGGGGGGGGGGGGGGGGGGGCCTGGACTTGACGACCTTGCAAGGTCCCTTCCTGGCCTTCATTTCTCTGATTCTAATATCTATCTACTTAAGAGAATTCACTACAATTCCAGCATGAAAATTTTGGTTGGAGCCATTGTGAATAGTTCTCTGAACCCATCTGCTCAATGTGCAGCAACAGTCAAAAAAGCGAACGTTCAGAACCATTAGGAAAGGGACAGATAACCGGACAGGAAAGATGATAGTGTACACACACCTTGAATACTGTGTGCAGTTCTGGCCACCCAATTCTCTTTTGGGATGGTAACAGGTACAGAGAAGGGCAACAAAAATGATTATGGGGATGCAACAGCTTCCACAGGAGAGATTAAGAAGACTGACTGTTCAGCTTAGAAAGGAGATGGCTGAGGGGGGACATGAGAGGTCTATAAAATCATGAACGGTGTGGGGAAAGTGAAAGTGTTATTTACCCTTTCATGTAACACAAAAGCTATGCATCACCCAATGAGATTAATAGGCAGCAGGTTTAAACCAAACAGAAGGAAGTACTACTTCACACAGTCAACCGGTGGAATTCGTTGCAGGGGGATGTTGTGAAGACCAAAAGTGTAACTTGGTTCCAAAAAGAATTAGATAAATGTATTGAGGACAGGTCCACCAATGGCTATTAGCCAAGATGGTCAGAGATTCAACTCCATTCTCCGGGTGTCCCTAAACCTCTGACTGCCAGAAGCTGGAAGTGGATGACAGGGGATGGATCATTTGATAATTGCCCTGTTCCGTTCATTCCCTCTGGTCACTGTCGGAAGACAATATAGCGAGCTTGATGGACCACGGCTTTCCTTATGTTCTTATGCAAGAGGTTGACAGCCGTCCACACTGTCAGCTTTTTGGGTCAGGAGGACCATCTTTTTTGTTCTGTTCGTAGAGTGCCAAGCACAACTAGGGCTCTCCTGCAATACCAATAAATAATCACACACAGGCCGGTTGGTTTGTGTAGCTGCAAAATTGCATCCCTGAGATCTGGTTTTAGCAATCCAAGAAACAAGCAGACAAAACAGCCACAGCTGCTTCTCAGCGGTTATTAGTTGAACTTTTCTTTTTATTGGTCAGTGAAATCTATGGTAGCATAAATGAAAGTATACCATGTAATAAGACTGATTACAAAGCGCCATCTAGTGTTCATTACAGCAGTGCATTTAAACTAGAGTAAAAAGTTGCCAACCCAATATTTAAATTAAATTAAAAAAAAAAGTTTATCAATAAGCAATTGAAGAATTAATTCAGGTCACTTCTCTTATGACTAATGAAAACCAGGCTATGTGCTAAACCTTTCTATGGAGATTCTCCAGGCCTGCTAATCACATCCATGGCTCTAAAAACTGGTCTTTAAAATCAAATGATGCCGCAGATCTTGTAGAATTAAAGTCTAGCAGGTGAAATACTAGAACGCCATATCCTATGGTGCCTTCCCTGCAACAGAGCTGGAGTGTAAAACAAAGGTGTAGGGCAGTTAAAATGCTCTTTAAATGGTTCATTAAATATTTTAACCTATAAAAAAGCCGCTAGTGTCTCTCTCAGGAGCCAGGGCAGTGCAGAATAAGAGGCTGCCCGGGGCTATCCAGGTCCCAACGGCAAGCAACGTTTCTTCCAACTGCACCCCTAAGTGCACTTGTTTTAAGACCAAATCAAATGGCATCCTCCCCTTTTTCCGTCTCTTATGCAAGTCCTCCAGGAGCCTGCTCCGCCTCTGGTGCGTGCGCATCGTCCCCACTAGTCTCCGTGGGAATCCTGCCAGGCCAGCAGACACGGAAAAGCCCCCTCCTGTTTGGTTCTTGGAAGAGCGGAGCGTTTGGTGCTCGTTTTAAAACAAAGGTGCTTTGGAGTCCACACTGCTGCTCTTCCTTCCTCCCGCCCTCCCAACCCACTCCCATCCCCTTTAAAAAAAATAAAGTACCGTAAAATACTCAGCCCCACCACAGGAAGATTAATGCTGCGTGGGCAATCGATTCAGTATGTTTATGCAAAGGAAAACTGACGGTTAATACTGTCTTTCAATAAATATAAAATGTATATTTAATCATCCCTTTTTTAAAAACACACACACACACAAAACACTTTCACTATAAGGAAACATAAATGACCTGAAAAAATCCTAGCAGCTCTACAGAAATTCAATAGATACCTCTCTAGTCAATTCATTATGACATATTAAGGCGGGAAAGCTTTGGAATCAGTTATGTTCAGGGCAATAGTTGAAACTCTGTAGTTTATAGAAAAAATACTCTTCAAATTTTTTTTATTGGAAACTTAACTTTGTTTGAAGTTCAAATTTTTCTTTTTTGATTAAAAAAAGCTATGAACTATACCTAAACTGCAATAAAAAAAATGGCAGACAAGCAAATGCCAGAAACTGACCGCAAGGGTAAGATCCTACAGAAACCTCTGTCTAATAACGGACGACACACAAGCAGCAGCGCCTGAGGTCAGGGCCCCATCCTGCAGTCTCAGCTCCCAGGGTAGTTAAGGGGAGTTCTTCTTGTGCAAAAATTGCAGAGCTGGGTTAAATGGGAGAACAAACGTTTGAGGAAACTTGCCCTTCACCTGCTAAACTTCCACTATCTCTTTGCCAAACTACTGAGCAATCAGATCCTGGCATATGAGAGTCTGACTTTGTGTGTTTCTCTTTCACGCTTTCAGACTCCTATCCACTATGTACAGGTTTACATTCACACCACAGTACAGCAAGCTGGGTTCAAACAGTCTTCGGAGAGAGAGGACAATACAGTCAAACTTCATTAATAAGAATATACTGTCAGTGAATGCTGCCACTGGAGAATTAAAGCACCCAGCTAAGCTGTTTTTAAAGAGCAGTGAATCTTTGTAGCAAAAACAAGAGATTTCAAATGAATTCCTTTGAGAAGAATGAATTGATTCAGTGTTTGTAACTCGCATCTTCCTAGCTAGTCTATTATTTTTAACTAGTATTGCGTGTGTGGATGTCAGCTTACAAAATAAGTGAAGCTGCCCTGAAACCGGTTGGTTAATTTCAATTTACTCTATACGGCTAAGATTTTCTGAAGCAACTAGTGGTTTTGGATCTCAAGTCTTGGGGGCCCAACTTCAGATACCTTAGAGGGGTCTGACTGAAAAAGTGCTTCTGAGAACGAGGCCTTGGCTGGGTGCCCAAAAATCACTAGGCACTTTTGAAAAACCTTGGCTTACATCACCCTCATGAAGAATGCTGCAGACTCATTTACCTGACAGCAGGGAGAACAGACATTGTTCCTTCCTCAGTTTGGTCTGGATGGAACAATGCTGATAGCATACTGGAATCAGCCCAGAACGGGAGACGGATCCCCTTTTAGAAAAGGAAATAAGACCGAAAGCTGATGTTTTATCAGCATAGCAAATGTGGAGCTGCTGTTTTGGTTCCTGGGAAAGAAAAATGCAGCCAGGAAACACAATGAGAATATAACACTCAAACTAAACACCTGGGGCATTATTCTGTTACACTCAGGCTCGGATCTACCACTCTGGCAGTGTAAAGTGGTATCTGTCAATTATAGTTACCCTACTTGTGGGGCCCTTTACATTGCCACAGCTGTGTACAGGGGCTTCTGATTGTCTAAACACAAAGCAGTACCAGTTTAATTAAAGGTGTGATTTAAAATCAATTTAGTGAAACCAGTGGAAGAGGCCGAGTGGACACTCATGTCACTAGTCACCTGGCTTCTAGCTTCAGTCAATTAGAAAGAAGTTTAAGCTAAACAGAAATAAGGCATTCCAGCCAAAATAATATCCACAGGGGGTTAGCACCATTTTTAAATAAAGCCTTATCTACGCAAGAAAGTTACACTGGTTTAACAAATCAGTTAAGTTACGCCAGTGCAAACTCCTGTGTGGACACTTCTTTTGGTTTAGCTTAAGCTGATTCCTAATGGGAAAAGAGTCCGTCCATTTTAAAGCACACCTTTAGTTAAACGGGTACAACTTTTCCCTGTAGACAAGGCATCAGTCATTTAAAAACACACTTACATTAAACTGGTGCAACTTGCATGTTCAGACACAGTCTGGGTGTAAAAGAGAATAAGGCCCGAAGGTCATTTTCCAGTATAAGTATACTTTCACCTTCTTTGCTGAACCTTCCCTCCCCCAAGTTAAGGACAATGGGCAGACTTAAAATGGAAAATTGCATAGTTATGCCTTCTTAAACCAAAAAGGGAACGTTGTAAAGCTTTTAATTTATCATTACAATTCAAATTTTATTTCAAATGTTCACCCCTGCTCTGTACAAGACTGGAATGAGGACAGCTCCAGTTTGGGGTCTATCTTTACAAATGTCTGTGCAAACACTGCAGTGCTAAAGTTCTGCCCACCCGCAAAATAACATGTGGACATAAAGGTCCCGTCCACGCTAATGCTGCAGGGGACTCAGGGAGGGTAGGGAGGGAAAGTTGTGGACCACGTAATAAAAGTGTGTTTAAAATTATGTAATAGCTATGCTGTACTTATTACAGTTCCTTTAGCCCTGTTATCAAAAAAATATCTTTATTACCCATTGTTCAAATGTCAGCTATGGCTCAACAAAACAGAGCCAAATTAACGCTATTCAGCACAACAGAGGTAGTATGGAAATAACTTGCTCAAGTAGAAAAATCAAGTTAGAGAGAAAGAGTGTGCGTGTGTGTAAAAATAGCAGCAAACTGGTATAGATTTAGCTTCCAGTGCTGCAGGGTGCTTGATACATCCTTTCCACTTCTACTTCTCCACACTGATGGTTATTGCTGGGTGGAGACATCGACTTCTTTTTCACATTGATTCTTACTAAGTAGGTTTGACTGTATCCCTAACAGAATCATTTTGCACAGTACTTCTGTAAGAAAATGCAAACACTCGGTATTGCAGCCCTCCCACCCCCACAAAAAGTTTAAAAATAAAATTTAAAAAATATAGTCAAGCCCATCTAAAGGGTAGAGTCCTGAGCCTGCTGCTAAGAGGCACGCTCAGAAGACATAGGATGGAGATGGGTCTGGAGGTGAGGGCCCCCTTCAGAGCCACTACACTGAAACCGTCCAGTTCCAACTTTAAATTCTTTTCAGTACCAGCAAAGAATAAAAACAATGTTAAAATCTCTTCTTAAAAAGGTCCACGATATTTAAACTAAAATTGCTGGGCTGTTTTGCTAACTCCTCTGAAAAGCTATTTTAAATTAGTTTAAGTTGGAATCCAACTAAAAGGACACAGTCACAGTATTCTCCACGTGCCTTCACTTAAAGCTTTGGTCTTGTTGATTTGATCATTTTAAGAACCTGGTGTCTTATTCCCTGCTTCACCATGTGCTCTGACCCAAGCATGCCTTCTCCAGGGGCTTGCTAATCTTAGTCACCCTTTGCCAGAAGAAAGCTGTGATAGCATGCCCCTCTCTCCTGGAAGGAAAGGTTTGTTCCCCCCGCTCCGTTTAAATGGATCACCACTAGAACACTGGAGTGGAATCACATTTGTTACCCCAGCCAGCCGTCCCCACCCTCCTATGAAGAGGGAGAGAGGAGCATGGAAAATAATTATTATTGCATTCCCCATACTTCATGGGTCCAGATGGCAGCGCTAGCCAGACTCTTCAGAACCTGTGTATTAGTGCTTCTCGTTCCCTCTCTTTGCGTTTCAGCTCCTCTTTGTAACAGCAGGAGCAGAAATTCCCAGTTTCCGGATGCCCGTAAAAACTGCAGGTCGGCTGCTTGCATTTGGTCTGCTGAACGTTATAAAGTATTCGGCTTTTGCTTTTGTCCCCGCATGCTCCCTTCTGCAAGCTGTCCTGCTCTAGGGGGTCCTTGCAGCCATTGCTGTGGGGGGCCATGCAGGCAGGGCCGTCGCACTCGACGGGGTAATTTGGGGGTACATCCATCTCTGTTGGGGAGAGCCGTCCCAGGTGGGAAGGGCTAGTTTGGTACGCGTGAGGCCGCCCCTGAGTGCAATGTCTGGGTAAGGTAGCATAGGGAGGAAGGCTGCTGCAGGACCCACCTGCTACCTGCCTCCTGGTATCTTGATAGCTGGGGGGATGTGCGCCTTCTACACAGTTGACCACAGCGGGCCGGGGAATGGTAAAGACCCCCGAGTAGCTGGAAGGAAAAGCTGTCATTTTAGCTCCTATGACATGCTCCGAGGTCTGGCTGCTGTAACTAGGAGGCAACTGGGGGTAGGATGGATTCAGCAGCACATCCTCACTTTTGTGAAGATTAGCCTCCGGTTCCAGCTTCTTGGCGGCAGTGCCGCCGTTTGCAAAGGCCTTCTTCTCTACCTCCTTTTGCTTCTGCTCAGCCAAGAAGCGCTCCTCGGCATCAGAAAGGTACCTCTGGATCATCTCTTCCTGGTACTGGTGCCGGTTGCTGGTCTTGAGGTGGCCAGCGAAGATAAACTTCCGCTCACCCTGCATGGCTGCTCGCAGGATGCTTAGGCTAAGTTTCACGTCGTTGCTGTATTTATAGGGATCCGACTGCTTCTCGGTGCTCACTTGGCCTGGGCAGGTTTTCTCAGCAGAGGCCGACAAATCCCCTTGGGAAGTTTCTTCTTTGCTGCCTTTCCTCGCCTTTAAGGATCCTTTCTTCTTCTTCTCCAAGGTTTCCCCCTGCCCATTGCTCACTCCTCCTTTGACAGTTTTACTGTGCATCAAGCCACCCATGTTCTTTTTTAGCTTACTTCCCAAAGTCTTGCCAAAGCTGCCCAGCTTATTAGCAACCGAGTCGGTCCGTTTCTTCTCTTTCTCCTTGTCTTTGTCCTTCTCTCGGTCTCTCTTTGGCTTCTCTTTCTCCTTGTCCTTGCTGCTCTTACTGCCACCGTTGCTGGTGGTACTACTGCAGACAGATTCCTTGTCCGACTCCCCAGATTCCGCCGCTGAGCGGGCATCATCTCCGGCGGAAGCAGTAGGGGATTCTGGCTGGGCTAGAGGGGCCTAAGGAGAAAGAAAGCAGCCATCAGAGAAAGTCAATTAGTTCAGCAGCTGCAGTCTTCTGGCCAAATTCTGAGTGGATGCAGCACACAGGTGCTCACTAGAAAGGCCTGAACACGCACCAGGGGGAGCATTTTCCACACCAATGCTGGCTCTCCCAAAAGCCGCAGACAGGCTACTCCGTGACAGGAGCTGCAGAGGAGCATGCTGAGCCACAAGGCTGCACGTACATCACTGTGTACTCCATAGCACGCCCCCACTCGGTTAAAATACATCCCTAAAATTACATTTACAAATTAGGCTCTGCAGACGCATCAACTTAGTGCAAGATTTAAATGGGGGAAAGCAAGACCTTAACCAGAGATGTGCTCTACTAGGGTGACCTATCCCCTTCTGGCCAGCTACAAAAGCTATTCTGGAAACAGCCCTTATAAGGTCACCACGAAGGACAAATGCAGGAATGTATGTAGCCCACCTAATAAAACAACCCATGAGTATAGTGGGGTGGTTCTTTATAGTGTGTTTGTACGGGATACAGGAGCAGCCGTTTGGATTCTGGAAGTAGTAACCACAATCAAGACGACACCACAATAAAATGGTAGCTATTGCTCAAGCTCAGAGCTGCGGCCCATTTCACTAGGGGACACTATACCCCCATAGTTCACTAATGTAATTTACTTGTCATGAGCTGGGGCCCATCATGGCAGGCAAGGATTTAGAGAGGATATAGGTTCACAAGTATTGTGGACAATCTATGGGGGGGGGAGTGGGGGGGGGACAGAAGGAGAACTGTTACTTTTAAATGCAGTCATTTGAGCTTTTTCCTTACACATCACACCTTGGCAGCATCTTGTTCTTGGAAATGATCCAAGCTTGAAATTTAACAATTCACACGGAATTTGGAGGAGTCATTCCAGGTCCTGAATTATACCAACCCCACAACTTCCTTTAAAAAAATATATATATGTTTATGAACCTGGAAGAATCTAAGCCATGTTTTCACTGTTAATGCAGCTACCATGACTTGGCGATACGACAGCATAGGGATTTCGGGAGTATGCTGAAGTATTCAGAACCCTACATATGACCCCTTAAGGTTTAAGGCCCTGAAGTTATAGCTGAATCACCTTAATATCTTGATTCACTTTCTGGTGGCTGTAAAGCAAGTGTCCAGACCCCGCAGCGTACAGAACATCCCAGGTGGTGTAGTGCAGTAAGTTGAACTGGCGGCTCTGTGTATTTTGAGCTTTAACATTTAATGTAAACTATTACTAAAGTGTGCACAGAATCTAAGAGGTACATCTGAATGGCATTTCTCTGCTCTTTCTGATCAAATCAATGACATCCAGGCCTTCTAATGGCAGGTTAAAGAAATGTACAGGAATGAAAGCAAAAGTCCACCCCCCGTCTAGTCCTCTGTGGGAAGGAAGCATCACTGTGTTCAAAGGAATAAAATATTTCCTGTTTCTTTACCTGCATTTCACACGGCAAGGTGATCCACTTAACATTCATGTAACTGTGCAGCAAATGTAGTTTTGCTTCCAATGATAATGTCACACTAAAAAAAAAAAAAAAAAAAAAAAGATATGAAACAAAGCACCAATCCAGGATCTTTTTAGTAACTGCGGTTCTATTTTCCATACATGGAGATTTAATTAAAAATTGCTTGCTAATTTTTATAATGTAATAAGTGGATCAAAAGATACCTTGGAGTGATACCTGTACTTTATATGAATTTCCTCCTTATACGACTAGCATTTATGTAAAAAGTTAATGGGACAAATCAGCTTAATTTAAGCCCCATATTCAGGATTTGTGTAAAAGGAATTTCTGAAAAACACTTCTGTTCACACTAGTGTTGTAAAAGTTAAAGTTTTTAAATTCAGATTCTTCTGCAGGTCCGGAAACTTGGACAAAACAAGTGCATGAGAACCAGAAAGAAAAACTGACCACATGCTAAAAACTTTATTTTTATTAGCAGTTTTATCAACGAAACAAGGCAGCAATTTTCTCGTCTCTTTAAAGATAAATGTATCTTTAGAAATCATTTACATTTTTCTGATTTTACATAAACAAATTCTACATATTCTTTTCATAAAAGAAAATAGTTGAATATTGGCCACAATGATCTCAGTTAACTGAAGCTGAAAAAATGAAGCGGTCACATACATTTGCTGCATATGGATTTCTATCTTGTCAGTGTCCCTTTAAGAGGTAGCAGCAATACAAGAGAAATCGGAGCATCATCCAGCATCCTAACTCAACCTTAGTAGCACGCAGACATATCATGGCTCTGTTCCTGCCTACACAGAAAGGGGAGTTATGTTGTTCTTTGGCATACCAGGGGATAAATTCCTATGAAATTAACAAATCACCTAAGATCCTGAGGAAGCAGGGATTAGGTTACAGCAAACATGCACAAAGAACAAATACATCATGCCTTCAATTATTCAGGAGAGCTCTATCTTAACTGGCTGAAGTTTATGAGACTGTAAAATGTTAAGACACTTGACCACACTTAAAGGGTCTTAAAGAGCAAAGGTTAGTTAATTTTGTCCAGTAGAGGGCCCTTTAAAAATAAACCCATTTGAAGTTCTGGAACTGAATAAAATAAGGCTTATTTAACCCTATGCAAGAAGAGACAAAAGACTGAGCTGTAGGAAGTTAACTAGTGCCATTGAGTTTTCTGTAAGCTTCCAAGGGCCTCAATGAGATTTAGTAGCAGAAACGGTTTTGTACTGTAATTATGTAAAATTAAATGACTGCATGTGAAATGTGGCCAAATTCAAAAATATTTTTCTGTATTAATTTGGCATACAGGATTATTTTTGTAATAATGTTAAAAGGCCAGTCATTTGTACATGATGTGCACTTATTCCTGAAGCAGGTACCACAGAAAAAAATCTAAATACAGCTGGTTGGGAAATAAGCATTTCCCTCCACAAAAATATGACTGATTTCATCAAAAGCCATTTTTTCACAAAAGTGTCTATTTGGTCAAAAAGCAATTGGCCCTTGAAAATACACTGCTAAAAAGTTTTCTACCTGCTCTAGATTGATAACTTCAGAGAGGTTACTTGTTCCATATAATATAGTACCTACATAAACCTGCACCTACCTTAAGTACTTTGATCTTAAATACTTCTGCCCATACAGTCCTACGGCCTTACAATAATTGACAGCATTTGAAAAAAAAGGGCTACTACATCTCTATTGATGATTTTCACACACCAAGCACAAGTTTGAAACAAGATGCTAATAATTAAAATTTAAGTTATTAGCTAGGGGATACTAAGCGACAGAGCAGCTGCAATCAGGGAGTTTAACTTCCAGCTGAGAACTCACCTTGCTAGTTTGACATTATCAGTGTCATCTCTGTCCCACTCCCATTCTTTCCCAGGATCCACAGCGAAGTGCACGGGAAGCAGTTTGTGTTCAGAGTCAGTCAGAGGGATCACTGCTGCAATGGAAAGAGGAATAACACAGCTTGTTTAGGGCCTGAAGGGACAAAGGCCTGGGCAACAAGGTGGAAGTGGACAGAGGTAATGGGGAGCGGAAATGGCAAATCACAGTTTACTATTTCTACAGGGCATCATTTTCTTTGGAAAGCTAACAGAGTGTTAGTGAAAAGCTCTGGAGGGTGAAGCAAAATGTTTATCTACAGAGTAGGTACAGCATGGGCAAATTAAGCTTCCTTCATATCACCAAGCGCTCCAGTTGTCGAAACCCTATCCTGGGAGCGTCACCCTTAGCAGTCAGAGTGATTCACAGTCTCTCTGGCTCAGCCTTTGACTGACGCTACTGAGGAGGGTGTCAATTTTGAGGGTGGCTTGTGTAATGCCAAAACATGCCCACAGTCTGGGACCTGCAGCGTCTCTTAGACTGGCAGCCTTATTGCTCATGCCTTAAAGTCACCAGTCTTGTTCTATAAATAGAGATTCTGTTTTTCAGGGTTTATAATTTAATTTGGGGGTGGTGGGGGCGTGTTTTAAGCAATTTTTGAGTTCTATATGTAGATGTCTAAAAATTATTTTTTCCCCAGGGCTCTCTTTGTATATACTGTACTGAGTAATCTGTTTGCAACATTCCTTAGGGTGCTTTAACATAGTACTGTTTCAAACAGTACCCCACTAAAAACGCACAAGGGAACCTTTAACGCGCACCAGCAGGGTCTACATGGACCAATTAACACGCAATACAGTAGTGCTCTTTAGAAACCACCCCCAACCCATAGTCCACATGACTGTTCCATGAAGACAAGCCTTTTGACACACACAACCATTTCCGGAGTTATTCTTGTGTCTACCGGATTAAAAAAGACTTTTTGTACTGGGGGCATTAATTGGTGAAAACCAAAAATCAGAAGCCCTATCAGGTACCTTGATCTTTTATGGGTTCCTTCTGCTCCATGGATACTAGTGCAGAAAAATGGGCTTGATCATATGCCAATACCAAAGGAGAGCGATGACATTTGTTGGCTGGAACCTCCAGGGGCAGATAGATGCCTCCGAACGGTATAGGAGCAAATGCTGAAAAGAATTTATAGTGCGTTATTTTTCAGAATAGGTTATTAAGAACCATTTGTATTGAAACCTCTGACAGACTGAGCCAACTCGTTTCACCTTCACATTAGATCTGTCTATCTAAATTATTTTATCGGGGAGGAGGTAACAGACACCACCACATTAGAAAGGATAAAAAACAATCAGAGGTGCACAGTTGCGGAATTAAATCTATCTACACACCCTTCTTTTCTTCTCCACAAATACCCAAAACTTACACACACAAGATCAGTAATTGATTCATCTTTTCTGACAGGAAATGAAAAAGTCTGCTAGTGGAAAATTATGTTCATGGGGAGTGGAATTTCCCTTCTGCACATGAGTAAATGGGGGCAAATTTGGAAAAAAACATCACGTACATGCTGTCTCAATGCCTTCGAGACCTCATATTATAAGGTGTTCAGTGGTATGCCTTAGAGCTTCCATCGGAACCAAGCTGGTTCACTGCAGCAGCTCTGCATAACCCAGAGCCAGTGCAATGCATCTTTTCTCCTCGTCAATTTAGAGGCAAAAAAAGCCCCTGTGGAACTGAGTGAAGGGCGGAAGGAAGCATTCCACTAAATTGCACCACATACATTTGAATAAATAAAAGCAGCCTGGCAGTGGTGCGAAGGGGACTGCAGACCTGTGGGACTTACCTTCTCCTCCAGAGTCTCGCAGCATAGTGTCTGCCACTACTACAATAGGCCTCTTCAGCACATGGGCAAGAACAAAGACGTGGAACTCCTCCAGGCTCTCGTACACTGGTTCTTCAGAGCTGTCAACACTTTGGAAATAATGGAGAAATGTGATCAGCCCTTCACCTCTTGCACCTTTAAATCACTTGCTTTACAAAGAGACTCTGAACAAAGTTTATATAAAGCATCCGCATAGCTCATATTAATATCAGATCAGAAATGGGTGCAAGCAGGGACTAAACAGATTTGAATTTTGGGCCAGTATGGATCCCAATCCAAACAACGTGACAATGAGTCATCTCCAATAATACTAAGACGTTGCACTTCTAAAGGGTCTTTCATCCCAAAGGATCTCAAAAGGTAGCTATTATTCTTATTTTTCAGATGGGAAATGGAGGCAGACAGCCAATCCCTAAACCAGTTAGAGGGCTGTAGTGTTGATGAACTTCCCTGCCACATGGAGCATCAACACGTCTGGTGCTGCAGTGCTCTTTCTGAAGCACCAGTGTTCCAATGCAGAAGAAAGCTGGGACAAGGTTAGACAAACACGAGTTGTGAGCCAACAAGATCCCGCTAAAGTAGAGACACGCCTCCTTAAATGTTGTCCAATGCTCTGTGTCTACTGCGAAGAGAAAAAGTGTGCTCCAACATCAGAACATAACAAGGATTTCATGGTAGCCTTTGTAGAGACAATTATCCTTAGGAACACAAATACCTAGAAGATTAAATTTTTTTCCTCTTCTTTGTTAAACTTGATGTATGGCTATTTTTACTTTAGCCTCTCATCTGGCTGAGAGGTCAGACAATAAATGAGAACTGCAAACACTAGAGGGCATCAACTAATTCATCTGGGCCTTACTCCTGAGTGAGGGTAAATATTTAAGATTTAGGGCTCACCTACATAAACAACTCGTTCACGGCAAGCTGGGGTGTGAATCTACCTGCACTAGCCTGCCGCAGGCTGTCTGTGCAGACCCTGCTGATGTGCATTAACGCACTGTAGATTCATACCCCACCTTGCTGCAACCTAAATGTTTGTACAGACAAGCCCCTCGCTAGTATTTGTGAGTAAGTTTTAATGAGACAAAACACTGGCTAGAACCAGAGTACACAGAGAGGTACTGCTGGCAGTAGCACTGAAGAGGTTCCCCATCATGGATCATTGTGATCGGCCCTCCGTATACACAACATAAAAAGATGACGCCTTGCCCCAAAAGTTCACCGTTTAAGTAGGGCTGCGCCTACAGCACCTTCTGGTCCCAGTCCTGAGCTCCCCACAAGCAATTACTGCAAGTCACGCACCAATGATGTCCAGTGAGTTTTAAGAGACCACGAAACTATTTTGTTTTTGAACCGAGGGCATCTCAGGGGGAAAGAAAGAAGGGGGGGAAAAAAAATAAATAAATAAAAAAAAGACTTTTGAATTATCTGACTGGGCCGCCAAACCCCTATGGCATCTGGCATCTTTACACAGGTGTCTTCTACCTACCCTCCACAGGTGCCGCCGTTTGTACCATAATGCATGCGGGGCTCACTGGATGCAAGCTTGATTAGCTCATTCCATTCCTTTTGCCACTCCTCTTCTGTGTAAACAAGGCCAGACTAAACAAAAAACAAAAAACCCACACAGAATAAGGGTTTACCAACTCGCTGAAGCAAGCTGCTTTAATTTGCCCCAGCATCAATTTCCTCTACCGAATTTTGCAAAAGCTGCCAATATATTTCATGCAAAAGAGCATACAGTGATATGATCTGGACATCTACCAAGTAACCAGAACACACAATAATAGGGTTAGATTCAGAATCTACCATTCATGTGAAAGATAAATACATTTCTGATGCACTGGAAATATGAACAAATATTTAAAGCTGGAGAATTGGACTAAAACTTAAATATCCCAATATTACACTGAAGGCATCTTGATTCTAAGCGTTACAGATTGCATAACCTATTGAGAGACGGTAGCAGGAAATCATCACTGGATTAGCAGACATCCAGGTTTTGCTTTAGAAAGCAATTTATCTTCCCTTCCTACCGAACAAGCCAGCAGCAAAGTGTCCAGAAAGATCCCACATAAGGGCAGATTTTCAGCTGTTAGTGATTCTTCGAGGTGTTACAATCAAACTGAGTTTACATTTTCAATCCCACTTTCATTTTAGTCTGCACACACTACTTTAGTGCTTTCATTTATTCATTTCATTTCAGTTATGAGCACAGATTGGTCTCACATGATGTACTGCACGATTCTGAAATATCTATATTACAGCGGTACCCAGGGGTCTTTCAAAATAGATTGGTGCCCTAGTGGGCTGAGCACTACCAAAAAAAACCACATATGAAAGCGCAATCCTTGCCCTGAAAAGCTGATAATCCAAAAAGATTATTGGCGAGTGGCATTACACAGGTGCCACCTTTACTATGTTTTCATTAGCTGTGGTCTTCAGAATCATATCATTCAGTAAATTATATTTTGGGAATAAGGAATCTTCAACCTGCTCTCTTGGCTGAAGCTGGTAGGTTGCTATGTTAACGCCCAACATGCCCACAAAGTGACAATTTAAGGTAAAAAGAACCAGAAACCATCACAATGCCCTAAAAGAACAAAAACAAAAAAAAGTCAGACTGATTTTGAAGTTAGACTACACAAGACGTTATGCCAAACTTACTAAAATCAGATTTCAGAAATCCAATTTCCCAGGACTGGAATGCGGGACTGCATGGGAGCCTGGTGTACTCATACCTCTCTGCCATCTTGTGCTCCAGAATCTGAGCTTCAGTTTTAGAAAATTAAATCACTAGTCTTATGAAATCATTCAAAATATGAACCAAGAGTAACCAATGCAGCAGTGTCTGCCCCTCCTGGTCTCAGGGAAGTGTTAATTCAGAAGTATAATGATGATATAATTTAATCATGAACACTGTTAAGCATTTCAGTTGATCTGAGCATCTACAATGTACATCTCATTACAGTGAGCTTATTTTGAGGAGGAGGAGGGGGGAGCTTGCACCACTAATCTTTTTCAATCCAAACCCCAACTTACAAGTCAACAGTTCAACTGCACCTTTAATATTTCAAACTGGACGCTCCACTTCCCCTGAAATGAACTCATTCCACTCAGAGATACCAACGCTATTTTAGTGTCTTACTCTACACCCAAAGAATGTTTGTGCTTGTTGGATAACATGCTTCCCCAATTCAACCAGGGCTTTTACTCATGAACAGAAGAACTGGTGGCAGAGATCACCTGAACTCTGGAATGTCAGTCAGTCACCAGGTGAACAATCAGACAGATTTTCCAAACAAAGGGACTAGCACAAGCCTGCCTTTCATAACACTAAAGGTCATTAAAGCTCACAGGATAATTGTGCTTTATTTGCAGGCTACAGCTGGAGACAGCACTCAGATGCCACAGACTGATGAGGTGCTGAAATCTGCACTTTTAACATTAATGATGAAAAGTCAATTTGGTTTTTTAAATATTCAGTTTTAACAAGGATGGCTCTCTTTTTCTAAACTGGGAAATATTAATCTAAAGTCTCTTATTTACGAATTACGTTTTTAAAAAAGATCAAACAGCCCTAAGGAAAACTTACTGTGTTCTTTAGACCCTACATGCAATGGTATTCTATCTAGCTACTCAAGGACATCTGGTAACTTTCCACCCTGACAAACATATGTCCTTGCTTTCTGGGGCTAGTGTCACAACTGTAATGGTCTTTTAATGTGGTGAGTGTGTGAATTTCCTTTTTTGGTGGTAAAGTCCACACAGCGCTCAGACTGAGAAGTGTCTCTCCGATCTTATCACAAGAGAAGCCTACACAGGGTATGATGCATTTCTTTTCTCTGAAAGAACTGTTTTGTTGGTAGTGACAGGATGCGATCCCTAACGTAGGCACAGTAGGAATGGCTGCAGCAAAATCGTAATGTAACAATACAGGAAAGTATGAGCTTTCAATCACGTTGTATTATCCCATTTACACTGGCTCTCACTTGGGAGCCTAACACATCAGGAACACCACACACCAATATTGCTAACACAGCTATAAGTCAACAGAACATCCTTACCATAGGAAAATAATTTCTTCAGAAGTTTCACAACTGTACTTCAAATGGATGGCTACTTCCCTTCGGAGTGAGCCAATTCGTTGTACATTATGGGTTTGCCCCAAATTTACGTTAACGTTTTTTAAAAAGCTCAGCTTTTACCAGAAGAGGAAGCAGGTCCCAGAGCCAACTAGAATTATGCCTGGACATGCCTCCTCGAGTCACAACTAAGAGCTCAGTCTTCGTTCCTTCGCCTCCTACCTCTTTGTTCTGCTGTGTTTGCTGCCACCGCCACCTCCGCTGGAGCGCTTCCCTTTCCACACCTTTATCCATTAAGGTGTAAAGCGATTTGCGCAGCATGAGATCTCGATCGTGGAAACCCCACATACCTACGTGGCGGGGAGGGAGCGGGGGAGAAAAAGAAAAGCATTAATAGCCGCTGGCCTTTCTCCAGCCTCTGCCTTCTGAAGATGTGCCACACTAAAGCCTTACAACAGCCCTGTGAAGTAGGGAAGTGCGTAGAACCTGAGAGTTATGAACACCTCGGGACTGGAGGTTGTTCGTAACGCTGAACAAAACATTACGGTGGTTCTTTCAAAAGTTCGCAACTGAACAATGGCTGAATACAGCTCTGAAACTTTACTATGCAGAAGAAAAATGCTGCTTTTAACTATCTTAACTTAAATGAAACTAGCACAGAAACAGTTTCCTTACCTTGCCAAATCTTTTTTCAAATTTTCTGTTTTAGTGATTTACATTTAATATAGTACTGTACTGTATTTGCTGTTTTGTTTTGTTTTTTGGGGTGTCTGCTGCTGCCTGATTGCGTATTTCTGGTTCCAAAGGAGGTGTGTGGTTGACCAGTCAGTTCGTAACTCTGGTGTTCGTAACACTGAGGTTCTACTGTATCCCCATGTTACAGATGGGGAAACCAAGGCAGGTAGATAAAGTGACTTGCCTAAGGACATTGAGAGTTAGTGACAAAGTTAGGAATGGAACCCAGGAATCCTGACCCCAAGCCCCTAGCTTATCCACAAGACAACAGCTGTATAGCATTTTTCTGTAGCACAGAAACGCGGAAGTTCGAGTTAAAGTTAACACTTAATTTAAAATACCAAAAAACCCATCAATGGTAGTAAAGTATTGTGTCCATAAATTACTTGAAATCAATCAGGGGCCAGGATAACATTTGCATGAGGCAGGCTGGCTTCACTACTTATGAACGGCACCAGTCCCATGTAGGAAATACTCAACTTCTGTTGACTTAACCTCAGAATATTATACCAACACTGAGAAGATTAGATCGCTGGGGACTAAAAATTGGGCTTCTAAAATGGTCCCAGGCCAGGAGGCAGCATCCCTATACTAAATGTGTGAGGGGAAGAACGGGTGGCTCTGCTACTTTAAATTCTCTTTGCAGATATGAGTAAGCTTTGCCAGAGGGAAGGGTAGAGACAAATATTTTCAAGCTTCTGATATCTTAGGTGTTTATCTGGCCACCATCACAGGAAAATCTGAGCACCTCACGATCTTTAATGTCTTTATCCTCACAGCATTCTTCCTATTAGCTTCATCTTGCAGATGGAGAACTGAGGCACTGTGAGACTACATGAGCTGCCCAGGGCCACACAGGAAGTCTGGGGCAGAGGACTTGAATCTGGATCTCCAAAGGCCCAGCCTAGGTCCCTATACCACTAGACTATCCTTTTCTCTCTGAATAAAATGGATTAAAAACCAGAGAATAAGCTATCCTAAAGCAGATATCCTGTTTATCTCAAGCAGCTCCCAGAAGCAGCGGCATGTCCCCTGTCCAGGTCCTATGTGGAGGCATGGCCAGGTAGCTCTGAGCACTGACCTGTCCACAGGTGCCGCCCCTGCAGCTCCCATTGGCCTCAGTTCCTGGCCAATGGGAGCTGCGGAGGGGAGGTGCTTGGGGCAGGGGCAGCATGTGGAGTCCCTTGGCTGCTCCTACCTGTAGGAGCTGGAGGGGGGACATGCCACTGCTTCTGGGAGCCGCACGGAGCTGGCCAAACCCCCAACCCTGCTCCCCAGCTGGAGCTCCAGGGCCAGATTAAAATGTCTGGAGGGCCGGATGTGGCACCTGAGCCATAGTTTGCCCACCCCTGTTCTAAACAGTGTTAAGGATATTCATTTACTACCAAAAAACCACTTTCATAGTTGGAGAACATATCTACCCTTCACACATTTCGTTTAGAAATCCATGTCTAAAAATAGAGACATCGGAGTGGGGTGGGGAGAACCAGAGGTTTTAAAATAATGGGACTAGGACAAAGTGGGGAAATGCTACATACTTCACTTAAAAAAAA
The DNA here is from genome assembly GCF_015237465.2 of Chelonia mydas. Classification (NCBI taxonomy): domain Eukaryota; kingdom Metazoa; phylum Chordata; order Testudines; family Cheloniidae; genus Chelonia; species Chelonia mydas. Next base: position 6,443,100 of record NC_051264.2, read on the forward strand.
AACCCAACCCAGAAATAATCCTTCTCGAGTAGGGATGTGGGCACTATAGGAACTTTTTACTCCCTTCTGCTCTTAGTTCAGTCTTTCATGGAAACACCAGTTCAGCTGCATCTCTTTCATGGAAACTTCCCCACAGCTGCATATCTACCTCATTACTCTGAGGATACAAATCCTTCACCTGAAGGGGAGGGAGGGGGCACCATTAAAAATGAAAGACAGGCTTAGTCCTTTCAGGCTGATGCAAGCTAACGCTGTTGAGGAAAGAATAAAGCTCTTCTAGGGATGGGTTCAGAAAAAGGCAGACAGATGCACAAACCAGAATTCACTGCCCCATCCTAGGTTATTCTGGACTATGTAGGTTTTCAAGAAGGGAATAACACACACTTACATAGGGCCTTTCAAACTTTAGTTCTTGTCACCCTTCTGTGAAGCAGATGGAAAATGGAGGCACAGAGAGGTGAAAGGATGTGCCCAAAGCTACAAATCTAGGATTATAAGTCAAGTTCCTGACTAACTCCTGTACTTAGATCATCTCCCTCTCTGAAATGTAACAAGTTTTATTTCCCTTCCTTAAAGACCCTCCCTTTATTTCCTTTATAACATACTATGCTATTAAGGGAGGAGGTAAAAATCAAGTGAGTGGTTGGAAGTTGTGCCTGCAAAACTTCTCTGGATCTGTTGATACTCAAGTGTCAAAAACTCATCAGTCACAACTGTTATTCACTTCACCATGAATTGTTTTGAGGTCTTACCGAGGGAGGCAGCATGAAGCAGGCAGTTCCCGTCGCCTGTCGTCGCCAAAGGAAGTAGCCTTTGGCAGCTGGGATCAACGTTAGCCCACCAGTTCAGGCGACCTGTGGAAATATTGCAGAGTCCCCCACTGTAAGCTCATACTTGACACAGGAAGAGCAATTGTTGTCTTTGCCTGTTCAAAGGCGAAAGGTAGAACGGATTGTAGCTTGGCCTGTCTCCGAGCACCCGGCAAACAGGAATAAGCAGTTATGTATCTACTTGCCAGTGGGGAAGGGAGAGGGGAACAAACATATTTCATTGCATTTTCTGACACAGATGACCCTCCCCCCCAATCTGTTTTTCAGCAGAGAATAAATCTCTCCGAAGAAAAAAACAAGGAAGGAACTCAAAGGAACAAGTAAACAGCCAGAGAAACCCACTTACAGTAGTAGCTGAACAAATAAGGCAAAGCGCTACTATGGCTCAGTTGACACCAATCAATCTGAGCCAGAAGGATGTGGAACTCAAGTTATGCCTAAATAGATCGAGGTGGCCCATACTGCCGGCTGTGTCGGTTTTTGAATGAGACATTAGTATTCTCTCTGGCTGGGTCTGATGAGGGCCCTCGTGGAAGTTAAAGATCCCCATAGCACTTTAAACAAAAATAGCAATTGGTGTCTCCAGGATCAGAGACAAACGTCCCTGGCCACTCTGGAAAGCCAAGCCTTACCATCTGTAAACATATGAAAGATGTAAAAGGAAGGAATAAGAGTTGCTGTAAGCGATAAGTACGTTAGGCTACACTGACGGGGGATAAGAGGGGAGAGTACAGGGATGGTGGGGTTTATCATCTTTTCCGGAAGGTGAATACACAACCAACTACAGTCTACTAACATGCACGCCAAGCAAATCCATTCTGCAAGACACTCAAAACACCTACAGTGTCTTTCATCAGATGTCAAGGTTCTTTACAAGCTTTAATACAGTACATTAAAATCATACAACACCCATTTGAGGTAGATTACTAGATCGGCCCCATTTTACAGCTGAGGACATAGGCAGAGAGGGTGAAGTGACTTATTCGAGGTCACATGAACTAAGGGGCAGAGCTGGAAACAGAATCCGGAAGGCCTGGCTCCCAGTCCTGCGCTTTAACCTTTAGCGATTTTTCTGCCGATCTTCAACTGCAAAACGCTATTTTTAGTTTCTCCTGGTGGTTTCATCATTCATATCTTAAGCATGCAAACATATACTGTACATGTTCTTTTTGTTGAGGAACAGTGCTTGGGAAAATTCACATATCTCACCAACTAAGCAGCTTTGAAAGTGATTTTAGCAATCAATATATGAACTGTCAGATTAGTGCTTTAGACAGTTTAAAAACTGGGAATCCGAGCTCTCAGGTAGTATAAAGCATTTGAATCACTGCAAATCAAGATATGGCCTCTCAGATCATCTGAAAAGCAAACTGACTTTGAAAAATTAATATTAAGAATTGTGGTCATGTGTAGCATAACTGGAAGAAGTTGAATCTTTGTTTCTATGAAGAAAACAAAGTTAGTTTACAGTAGTATCCAGCAGAGACAAACCTACAGAAATGTTCCAAGCCACCTTTAAGCAGGATTCAGCTTTAAACCATGTCCTCTAAACAACGTGTTCCCCAGCTCCCAATGACCACTGTTAACTTCTCCACAATAGACGAACTGAATGTCAATCTGCAGGCAATAGGCTGGCATGCCTCTATTCATACTCCAAATAAGTTGAATCAGCATGTGAACCCGTCTTTAGAAAAACTAGGTCTCTTCCCAGCATTACAATTTAGCTTTCTAGTCTAGAGAGTCAGTGAAGAGTCTCTGCTAGGTATTAGATACAGACAGCACTTAAAAGTTAGGAACACACATTTCTTGCATGCATCCAATGAAGTGAGCTGTAGCTCACGAAAGCTTATGCTCAAATAAATTTGTTAGTCTAAGGTGCCACAAGTACTCCTTTTCTTTTTACATTTCTTGTGATTTTTCTTTGCAGTCTCACCAACAGATGCAGAAGAACTAAATTAAGGAAGTTTTAACAACACAAAGGGATAAACAGAGAAAGCACAAAATGGAGCGCAAACTGCAATCTGATGCCAGAAATTTCTTTTCCTGGGACTAGAAAAGGAATCCACGCTAGATGAAAATGGTTTAGTACACAACCTCTCAAGACAATGGCTCCACTCAGAAAAACAGGCTATTTTCAGTCAATATAGCTTCTGGCACAGCAAAGTCACAACCCTTCGCCAGGTGGAATGGTGCCAGAAGAGTAAATTGAGAAACAAAACAGCTTCTGACAAAAGCTAAACAAAATTTAACACCACTGTAGTGACTCTTAAGCCTTTTGTCCACTTCACATGTTTTCCTGGGAATTTGTTCTCCTTTCAGCCGCTAAACTTTAATGTGTACAAGGAAGTTAACTTTCCTGGATTTTAACTGTAACTCTGGTTAGTGTCTGAATAGATTGTGCAGTCTCAGGCCTGGGCTACATATAAAATGTAACTCAACATAGCTACACTGCTCAGAGGTATGAAAAACTGCACACCCTTGAGAGCCATACCTATGCAGACCTAGCCTCCAGTGTAGAAAAAGAAAGAATGCTTCCATCGACCTAGCTACTGCCGCTCGGGGAGGTGGATTACCTACAGTGACAGTAAAACCCCTTCTGTTGCTGTAGTAAGGGTCTACACTACAGCATTACAGCAGCATAGCTTCAGCGCCTTAGTTCTGCCTCTGTAGTGCCCATAGTGTAGACGTGGCCTCTCGCACTGCAACATCAGTTTAAAGTCAGAGGACACATTTTAGAGAGGCATTTTCTATTAGCATGTCTTGATTACAGGCTGCAATGTACCTCCAAAGGGACGTACGAGTAGCAATTTGTACTTATTTCCACATGCATCAAGTTATGCAAAAGCGGGCACCTCAACTCCATTCCCTTATAAAATTTCCAAAACCCATTTCTGAATGTTTTGCCTTTTCCAAGGTGATGGAAAGGCCAAGATACCTGCTAAAAGTCTTGAAAACAAGATATCCAGACACAATTCGAGAAGTCTGTCTTAAGAAGCTTTGTGCACAGCGCTAACCCAAAAGCAGGCCAGTTCTCTCTGAAACCTTAGCTTCAGAGATACAATTACACTACAAGTGGCTTTGGGTAGCAAATCAAATGAATATGAGCACAGAGAAGTACAGCTAACAATAACCCAGGAATAGTTTATTTTGTACCTCCAGTGAAAATCCCAGTTTGCTCTTCTTTTCCAGCCTCAGAGCTATTATCCTGCCTTACCATGGTCTAGAGATGGATTTCAGGTAATAGGTAGTTGAACACTGTGGCAGACTTAAGTGCAGGGAGAGAGTAACCACAGGAACCTAAAAAGTGCGATCACTCAAACCACCTGTCACCAGAATTGCAGTAGCTAGTGGCTTTAGAGCAGGGGTGGGCAAACTTTTTGACCCAAGGGCGACAGCAGGGTTGCGAAACTGTATGGAGGGCCGGGTAGGGAAGGCTGTGCCTCCCCAAACAGCCTGGCCCCCACCCCCTGTCCGCCCCCATGCTCTGGGTGTCCCTAAACTTCTGACAGCCAGAAGCTGGAATGGGATGACAGAAGATCATCAATGATTGCCCTGTTCTGTTCATTCCCTCTGAAGCATCTGGCCCTGGCGACTGCCAGAAGACAGGATCGTGGGCTAGACGGACCATTGGTCTGACCCACTATGGCCATTCTTACAGTCTTACTGTATTACAGTAGCACTTACAGGCTCCAACTGAGATCAGGGCCCTCTTGTCCTAAGTGTGGTATATATACATTGTAAGAGAGTCCCTATCCCAAAACTAAATAGACCAGGTAAAGCAGGAATGGGCAAACTACGGCCCAGGGGCCGCATCTGGCCCTCCAGAGGCTTTAATCCAGCCCTCAAGCTCCCACCGGGGAGTGGGGGTCTGGGGCTTGTCCTGATCCGCGCGGCTCCTGGAAGCAGCAGCATGCCCCCCTCTGGCTCCTATGCGTAGGGGCAGCCAGGGGGCTCCACATACTGCCCCTGCCCCAAGCGCTGCCAATGGGAGCTGCAGGGGTGGCGCCTGTGGACAGGGCAGTGTGCAGAGCTGCTCGGCTCTGCCTCTGCATAGGAGCCAGAGGGGGTACATGCCGCTGCTTCTGGGAGCTGCTTGAGGTAAGCACTGCCTAGAGCCTACCCCCCTCCCATGCCCCAACCTCCTGCCCCAGTCCTGATCCCCCTCCTGCCCTCCGAACCCCTCAATCCCAGCCTGGACCACCCTCCTGCACCCCATAGCACCCGCACCCCCAGGCGGAGCCTGCATCCCCTCCCGTACCCCAACCCCCAATTTTATGAGCATTCATGGCCCACCATATAATTTCCATACCCGGATGTGGCCCTCGGGCCACAAAGTTGGCCCACCCTTAAGATAAAGAAAGGGTGGGGCGGAAAGACAGACATTGCCACTCCCAATTTCTCTGAGCCACAGAGAAATCAAGGGAGCGGCTCATGGTCCACAGAATCTGTAGCGGCGCCAGAGACTGAATGCAGCACTCCAGTCCCACTTCCTTAGCCACAAGACCGTCCTTCCTCTGTAACTAGAGCACACAGTAACAACCACGAGTTACTTGCCCTCTTGCGTCTCGATTTAACATCAACACCCACCACCACACCGCTCATGTACTGTTGAGCACAGGTTTTCCTCCTACTAAATCACTGAGCACTGGGTGTGTTGGGTGGAATCAAAATGCAAAGTAGGTTAAGAGAGCAAAGAAATGAATAAAGGGGACAGCTTGGAAAGTGCAATTAAGAGAACTGGTGTCTATACTGAGCTGAGTTCTTTTAAATATTAATCATAGCTTCTGCTTTTTCATAGTTCTTGATTATATATTAAATATATTAGTTAACTCACCCACTGATTCTCCTAATGAAAGCTAAGAAAGCCCACACAAAACGGATTTGACAGTCTGAACATTTTTACCTTTGAAAGTTGACAGCTATGATGAGAGCCTATTCCAACGTACTGATGCATTTACAATTAGCTCTCTCCTTGAGCACAGGGCTTTTTCTGCCTTTCAGAAAGTTATGTGAATTTAAGGCTCATAAGGTGCTGAGTGACAGCCCCAGAGACACATGTCCTGTATCTACAGAAAATGTACAGTAGAGGCAATGGTGCAGTACAAACTTCACCCGCAACTTGACCAATGTGGCTTAACCCTGGAGGAACCATCTCTATGGGGTTAATTCCACGTCACGGCGCATTCAATCATTGGCCTCTCCACCGAGAATGCCAACAGAGGGTCCAATTAGCACAAAAGGCGGTCGGGGATGGAGGGGTGGGGTTTGCAGCGTGGGCACCTGATCAGCAAAAACCTGGAGAGGCTATTATATATTACAAATTCCTTGAGTGATCCAATCCCCAGAGAGCCATTAGAAACCCTTTCGAAACGGTATTGAACAAGCAATGAATCTGACTTAACTGTGAACCTACCTCCAGTAACAGCCAGTCTAGTCAACAACATACTAGCCAGAATATTTGCAGAACCTCTGAAAGCCGAAAATGCATGATACGTAGTGCTTTGGGGGATGGCTTGGAGAAACATGTATGCATTTTTTGTATATTAAACCTAGGCAAAAGGTAACATCCTGATAGAAAGTGACCTTTATTAAGGCCAGTGGAAGTCTTGTATTGGTTTCTCTTATCACCCGTTAACAAATGGGAAGTTTCTATTCTGAGCATACAGCATCTGGTTTGCCATTCACTCACTGACTTCATCAGCAGGGTAAATTGCATTCAATGACAGGACATGCTTAGTTCTAAAAATCATACAGCAATTTCTAATAGTCTGCCTACAGATGGCAATTCACAGCTGTATTACCGTAACTTATAAATAGAAGAAAGCAGAAGTTCTCTTGCCAATATGCGGTGGGGCTTTTTAAAAAAGCTACTCAGCATTGCTCAACTGATCTCTAGGGAGGACTGATGGTCATGTGATTAAGGCACAAGTCTGGAAGACAGAAGATCTGGAGCTTATTCCCTGCTTCTCCACAGTTTTCTATGAGACCTTGAGCAAGTAACTTCACCTCCAGCTGCAAAGGAAGGAAAATACTTCCTTACCTCCAAGGCGTGTATTAAGACTCAGTACATTAGCATTTACGAAGCACTTCAGGATGCTCAGTAGGAAGAATATTAAAGGGCCTGATTCTCAGGCCTGGTCTACATTAGGAAATTAGGTCAGTATAACTACATCGCTCATGGGTGTGAAAATCCACACGCCCTGAACAATGCAGTTAAACCAACCTTACTCCCCTAGGGTAGACAGTGCTGTCGATGGGCAAGTTCTCCTGTTGACCTAGCTTTTGCCTCTCGGAGAGGTGGATTACCTACACCAGAGGTCCCAAACTGTGGGGTGCACCCCTGTAGAGGGGGCATGGAGGAAAATACAGGGGGACACAGCGGGCCCAGGCCAGCCCCCATGGGCTCAGGGAGGGAGCACCACCCAGCCCCGCCCCCAGCCTCAATTCTGTCCCTGCGCCTGGCCCCGTCCCCAGCCTTGGTGAAGTTCTGCACCTGGCCAGGGCCCAACTGCTGGGTCCCACCACAGCCTGGCTGCGGCTCCATTCCCGGCCCCGCTCCGACCCCCAGCCTCAGCCCCTGGCTGCGGCTCCATTCCCGGCTCCAGACCTACCCTCAGCTGCAACCCCCTTATCCTGTCTGCATCCCCTCCCCTGTCGGAGCCACGGTGCTGCCCCCTCCCCTGGTGGAGTGGGAAGGAGAGGACGGGGTTGGGGGTGCATGACCCTCTGAAGTTTGGGGGACCACTGACCTACACCATTGGGAGAACCCCTCCCATTAGCATTGGTAGCGTCTTCATTACAGTGCTGCATTGTTTTAAGTCTAGACAAGCCCTCAGTTACAATAAGGCCTGTTTTCACTACTCTGGCAGCGTAACGAAGCTTTAAAGTGGTGTAAATTACACTGCCCTTTTACACAACCAGTAGAGCAAAGGGTCCTTTATGTAACTGAGAATTAGACCTTAAGCTTATGTCATCCACTAAGGATACTGCCCACTAAAAACTCATAATAAAGGAATTAATTTAAAATCTGAGAATGAAACTCAAATGTTGCTCTGAACTAAGCTTGGAACATTTAACATTTGTTTTAATGTAGAAATATCCTGTATAGTAAACAAAATACCTACAGTATTTAAAATAAATAAATACAGAATGTAGTTGCATTTTACCTTCAAAGCACTTTCTAGACATCTATTAATTCAATCCATCACCCCTCCAATCTGATAGGTATTGCCCTATTACAGTCAAGGATCTGCTCCAGCTCTATTGAAGTCAATGGGAATCTTTCTACTACCTATAATCGTAGTAATTCAGGAAAGAATCCATGAGTTCTCACTCTCAGGTCATTGGTCTCACCACTAGATATGCAACATGTGCTCTAGGGTATAAAAGATCTGTAAAATCATTTGAATAAAATATATTTGAGTTACCCAGTTACATTTTGAAATAAAATCCTCCTCAATCATTTGTGTGTCACACATTCCATATTAAAAAATGCATATCTCAGATCCACCTAGATATGACCCCAGGCTAGGATACATGAAATTTATTCACATTAGAAAAGATGGCTTCACTACTACTAAATGGCAAAGCCACAAGTAACAATATCACTCGTATAAAGTGCCAATTTCCAAAACCACAGAATATTTATTACAGAGACACTCAAGCAGATTAGGTCTAAAATTTGACTTACCTTAAAATTTATGTTACCTACTGAGGAAAAAGTCTTATTTAGACATGTGTATTGGTGGTGCAGGCAAAAAATGATGAGATCGAGCGCAGAGAGATTTAAAAAAAAAAAAATTCACACAGGAAGTGGGTGTTGGAACCAGATTAGAATTTGGAAGACCTTATCTTCAAGTCTTCTGCTCAGACCAGGACTCCTTTTAAAGAGAGGAGGATTTTGAAGAAATCTCAAGTTTATTAGCTTGATTCACCCAGATTGTAATAAGCTCCTAAAACAGACTTCACGAGTCCCCTCTCCTACTTTAATCAAGGTTTACGACACCCCACTCCAAATGCTTTTATTAAAGCTGTACAATATCTGAATTAAGCATCCACCACTGTCTGAGATATATACTCTACCCTGTGCGCACACATAAAACATGTCTACGCTGCTGGTGGTGATTAGATTCAACATAAATTTTCTGGCTGCAGGAATGTGGAGATCAATGTCCATCACGCTGACCAATACTATTTCATTGTTTCCTTATACTCTCCTGTCTATTTGTATGCACCTGTTGTCTCTCGTTATCTTAGATTATGAGCTCCTGAGGGCATGGGCTGTCTTTGTTCTGTATACGTACAGCACCTAGCACAACGGGGTCCTGGTCCACAACTAGGGCTCCTAGGTGCTTCAATAATACAAATAAATACAAATAAATAAATAATACAATACATGCTGGTTTATACATTTCATGCTTCCACCCTCTAGAAAGCAGCTCTTCTTGCACTACTTATGCATCAGTTTCATGTGCATTTTCAGGTTGCTGCACTAAGGTAGTTACCATGCATCTTTTTTCAAATCGTGCATTTCAAAATGTATTGACGGTCATCTGTTGTCATCTGCTATTGTATATATTGGGTAAAAACCTCTCCCGCCTTTCTCACATCAATAACTTAAGAAATAGTACACAGTAGAAATGAAATCTTAGGTGAGGGGTAAGTAGGGAGTACTGCTAGGTAATTGTGATGGGGCATCCACCCCACACTGGCCTGTAAGGGGTTAATGAGCCCTAGGGACGCTGTACAAAAAGCAGCCAATAGGAGGCAGGGCTGTGCAGAGCAGCCAATCAGGGCCTGGCAGGCCCACATAAGAAGAGCTGCAGGGCAGGGCACAGCAGAGTCAGTAACTGCCTGGAGCTCAAGGAGGGAAGATCAGGCTCCTAGAAGAGGAAGGGGCACCAGCACCCTGGACAGAGCAGAGCAGGGACCGGGGAACCTAGAGAGAGCTCCTGGCTGGCTGCTAAGACTGGCACACTGAGGCCAAGGTAAGGGTGAAAAGGTGCTGGGGCCACAGGAAAATGGCCCAGGGAAATGTACTGTGAGGTTGGAGGGAACACAGAAAGTGGCTGACACCTACAGGGTCCCTGGGCCAGGACCTGGAATAGTGAATGGGTCCAGGTTTCTCCCCCCCCGATGGGGTGGTTGGACAGCTGGACTGCAGTACTGGCCCCCCAGGAAGGGCGGAGCACAGATTGTGGCATGGCCAGAGGGCTGTGTCATGAAGAGGATGCTGCGGTCTTTGGAGTGACGTGGGTCCAGTAGCAGACGTGACGGCAGGTGAGACACCACTGAGAATAGGCATACCTATGGAGCTAATCCCCAAGACGACCAGCAGGAGCCCCGTCACAGTAATATTTAGAAACAAAACGAACAGATCACATACGTACAGTGCCTACACACAAAAACAAAGTAGCTTTAAGCCTGTTCTATAGACTTCTCTCTTAACTCTATGGTTTGTTTTCATGCTAGAGAGAGGATCAAACAACTTTATCCTTTGTAGATACGGAGTGCATCATCCCTATAACATGTTCCATTCTTTACAGCCAGAAGCTTGTAAACCAGAGCATTCCAGTTGGCACTGGCACAAAATTGCTACCGCTGCACCAAATTAGTGTCAAGAACAAAAAAAATCAGGGAAACACTTACCAGCCTGTTCCAATGCTACCAGCATAGATTGCTCAATGAGATCTCGCTCAATGAAACTGCGAAAGTCCTCTGTGTACACGGTGAGATCGGGTAACTGGAAAGTGCAAATGGGCATCTCCAGCAGATGTTCACTGCTACCATTGCTGGAGACGTGGGAGCGGGCCAAAGAGACAATGGTGGAGCTAGCATGGGAAATGCCCCGAGACAGACGTTTCTCTGAAGGAAGAAGAGAAGAAACACTAATATGTGAAGATAAGGCCTATGCATATTTCCTGGACCACTTTCCCTCGAAGTAAAAGCATTTTACATAGTCTTCAACTAGTATTTTAGTTTTGTGGCAAGCATCTGAATTGCCCTAGCATATAGAACTGACAAGTACTTCTAATTCCAAAAGGGAAGGAAGGAAAGCAAAACTGGGTTGTGGAGAAGGACCATAACCTACTTGTTAAACCACAGGTCTCTTGACTCTGTCCTTAGTTCTGCTCCCATCTCTGCCCCTACCTCAGCATGTGACCCTGGACAAGTCATTTCATTTCTCTGCCTCAATTTCCACATCCAACACTGAAGTTAAAGCCTTCATCCACCAGGAATTAAGGCTTTATTCATGAAAGTGCTTTGAGATCTTCAGATGGAAAGTGCAAAGAAACTGCAATGAAGTGATTCTCAGACCCTTCAAACTGCCAGGACTGTACAGAGTTACAGACTGTACTATCAGTTAACAGCAGCCTGGACTAGTGGTTCCATCTTGAAGATTAAAAGGAAGAGGCAACAACGCTCTGCTCTGGATTCGGCACTCAGCTTGTTATCAAATAACCACTTGAAGACTGACTTGGCCCAGTTCCCACACTTCACTTCCACAAAGGCATAGCCGATGGCTATGGCACCACCTTTGCATACAAAGGCTTAGCTATGGCACAATATGGCTTTGGCACCACCTTTTGCAACCTGTGAATTCTGGGCTGCTACAGGTACTGAAACAGCCTCAGACACAAGTTGGAATGGCCCCTGGTTGCTCAAATGCTCTGACTTTCAGTATCTCACCCTCGGCTGCTTACAGACACCAATGCAGCCCTGAATCCAGCGGTGCAGCACTCCCCAGCAAGCACCCTGTGCTGAGGCTTCTAAGGAGTAACTTAGGATCACTTCTAGTGGCCCTACAATGTGTGTCTGCCTCAGGTGAGTTTTCCCCTAGCTAGATTCCATCCCCTATATTGTCAAAGCAGGGGAAAGACTCTGTCCCACTGTGTTTTAGAAAGGATTTCATTCTCCTTTGACACATGACTGAGTGTGAACATGATCCAGTTGAAAATCTAGAAATGTTGCTTTACCTTGAACAATGTCATCTTGCCGCTGGAGCGGTGGCCGCACCGGTCGAGCAGCTTCTTTTTCCAAGGATTTAAAGTTGCGCCCTTCATTGAAGGAATGCGGCAGGTTCCCAGCATGCACTTGCCTCAGCTGTTCAAAGTCACTTAGTGCTGCATTCACATCCCAGTTTTTACCTAGTTTGGAAAGTATAATGAAAACTCTCAGCATTAGAGAAAGAGTTAAACCATTTTTGAAACATGCACCCCCGAGGAATGCCTTAAATGCAAGTTATCAACTTGTTATCAAAACACTGACTCTAACCTGGAAATAAACCAAGACGACCATGTGATGGAAACAGCCGTCTAGCCTGAAATTCAGTAGTATGCATTGTATATGCTTAGGAGTAGAAGATGGAACAGGGCAAAGCCTCTAACAGTTTAGTATTTACGTTAATTTCACACTTTGAAAGATGCCTATTTTGTCTGTAAAGCTGCACTGATCTTCAGATTTCCTTCACGTTCAACAAGCACTTCCTATGCAGACCAGTTTGTCAGCTGATTGAGGTCATACTTAATATTGTTTTGTAAGCCTCTTCTACTGTATTTCAGAAATTTATTACAATGTAAGCCCCATTTGCTCTCCAATAAAGCTAACAGCACAGAGCTTTCCATTCATCATTCACATTACTGTAGGGCAACACAAGGATCAAATAGTCATACATGGTCAAATTCAGTTCTTTTAAAAGTTGACAATTTATTTGGAATTTAAGGTTCTGATCATTCATGTCAGGGAGAGGAAAAGATTTCCCCCCAGAGGAGACAAAACCAAAGTATGAAAGCATGAGAGTTGCCAGCCACACTAGTTAGCTGGGACATTTTATAGAAGAATCAGATGCGCTACTAACTGAATGAGAGACAATGTCGCTCAACAGCAACTTCAATGGGATTGACGGTATCTTTAACGTCAGTCCTCTTAATTTTAATACTATCCACCAATCTGAAAGGATCCCAGATAAGATTTATCAATATAAAATTAAAGCATGTAAATCTTTCAGCATGCAATAAATTGACCTTTTAGAAACAATTGTCATTTTAGATATAGAAAAAACAGATGCCACCAAGTGGGTTATGATGTATGTTGAACCTGCAATACTGAGGATTTATTAACCTATCCAGAATCTTAATACATTGTTCATTTACTGCTTTAAAAGAGAGCCAACATATGCAGTATATTCACTACAAGAATAGTTAAATTGCTGATTGTCCATGATTTATTATAAGCCAAATCAAAACAAGTGTCACAATATCTAATTTCCCAAGGCAAATATGTTTCTGGAGTGTTTAAACTTCTTCTGAGAGAGATTTAATTGATAATGTTTAGTGACTGACTGCACAGCAACCTGCTTGGTAAATGATCACTTTTTTGAGTCAAGCTTTTATTTAAAAGCCTCAGCATCAGGAATTTACTGACCCATTAAATCAAAATTTAATTTGCAATCACAAGTCAAAATCTGCCTCACTCGCAAACACACAAACCCAACAATTTCTACTGTTACGTTGCTCGAACTTCTGAGCTCTAGAAGCAATATACATCTGTGAATACTCAACTATTACTACAACTTCTGAATTTCTGTATTAGCCAAACAATTCACCAAATGTTTTTTCCCCTATTTTCACAAAGACGACATTAAGTTTATATGGAAGGATCCCATGTGGTGCCAGTTGTGAGGATTCTTAAGTATTCACAGATTTATAGTGATGTTCTGTTTCCTAAAAGCAAAATCAATAGCTAGAGCTAGCATATTTTATTTTTTTAAGTGGACTCAGCATTGAACAACTTCATTATTCTAGATGGAGACAGATACAGTGAAACTGCTGCCCAAACAAAGTTTTCACCAGATTTATGTTATAAGATGTGGCTGTTGGTCAAACTTCATTTATATTTAAAACAAGTGAATAAACTGTGAAGTCAGCTAAACTAATATTAACTCACACAGTAACTCCCCTGAATAAAACCCAAATATGTGAGAGCCTAGGGGCTTGTTTTCGGCTTCAAATAGAAGCTGCAGGAACTCGGCACCTTTAAATCAGGCCTTGCACGCATGCCCTGAAGATGAAACTCTAGCTATGTCAGACTTCGGGCTTGTCTACACTACCCGCCGGATCGGCGGGCAGCAATCGATCCAGCGGGGGTCGATTTATCGCATCTAGTATGTCGACTGCTAAGCACTCTCCCATCAACTCCGGTACTCCACCAGAATGAGAAGCACAAGCGGAGTTGACAGGAGAGCGTCAGCTGTCGATTTACCGCAGTGAAGACATCGCGGTAAGTAGATCTAAGTACATCGACTTCAGCTATGCTATTCACGTAGCTGAAGTTATGTATCTTAGACCGACCCCGTGCGGTAGTGTAGACAAGCCCTTAAGGAAAAAGGCAGAGTAAAGGGCCCTGTCCACAGACATACATTTGTAGGGATTGAGACAGACAAGGTAGGGAAGGGTACTATCTGCTTTTTCACCAACTTCTGCTGGTGGAAAGGACAAGCTTTCAAGCATCACAGAGCTCTTCTTCATATCTGGGGAAGGTAACCAGAGTGTCCAAGCTAAATACAAGTTGGCATAGATAAAGCATAAGGGGATTCACATATGAAGGAGATCACTTCAAAAAAAAGTCCCAATTTATATTTAGCTTTGATACTCTGGTTACCATCCTCACACCTGAAAAGGAGCTCTGTGAAATTCAAAGCTTGTCCCTTCTGCCAACGGAAGTTGGTCTAATAAATTACCTCACCTACTTTGTGTCTCTAATATCCTTGGACCAACACAGCTACAACACCACTACAAACAAATATGTAGGTATTGTCAACCCAAGTCTTCCAGCCAATGATAGCTGCTAGGTTAAAATACAAGGAGAGGAAGTTTGATATACATATAAACAAAAGACTATAAAGGATTTTATAGATCAACACTAAACAGCTTAAAAACTAAGAATAGCAACCACTATATTGTTTATTGTTGAGTATCCGCTTACAAAAAAGTCAGTTATCCTTAAATCACTGAGACTGCCTGAAATAATGGTTCAAATTTTCTCTCTGAATCAGACTGATACCCACTGAAAATGTTATGAAAAGAAAATAGTCATGAGTGTTTTCACTCAAAGCCTTATCTGCAGTTAGCAGCAATTACATAGGTTACCAGCATTCTTCAATATTGAGTAATTTCCTAAAACTTGGAAATATCTATTTTTAAAAAAACAAAATTTAGAATTTAACCTGGAGGAGATAAGCGTGCTCATTTCTGTTACTACAATAATTCTGTTACCCTAGTACTGCACGAACAATTTTATATTCTGCTGCTACAAACTGCATTTCTCCTTTCTAAATAAAAGCCTACATGAGGACTGATAAAATTTAATTCAACTACACAAGTGCCTGTTAACCACACCCAGATATAAACTGCTCACGTTTTACTTTAAATTAATTAGTTCAAGAACTAAAAAGTTGTCCAAATATACTGAAAAAAATCCAAAACAAAAATTCACACCAACCCTGTATTCCATATGCCCACAATTGTAAGAAACTTCACATATGTAATACATCACTAACATACAAACTGCTCACAAATTGACGAGAGCAGATATGCTAACTTAATAGATCCTATACAAGAAACATTACAGCTCCTTCACGTCATCAGATTTATACAGTACAATGAACCTCTTAATATAAGTAGATTTACACAACTCTACTCCAGACAAATTTTATTATTGAAAAAGTACATTTCATCTTATACATAAAATATTGAACTAGACAAGGATGGGAAGGAGCCAGATAAGGAAGCCAAGAAAAAAATAACTCTGGTTATGATATTTTATATTATCTTCAGGGTGTCTTATAAATTCCCAAACTATTTGGGAGAGACAGTCGTGCCACTAGTCTTTCAAACTGTAGCAGTCCCTAGATTAGCAGTAAGGTCTTAGATTTGACCTCATCACAACACTGCCATTTTTAATCTACCACCACTAATATCAGATAACTCTTACTATAAACATATTAGTAAAGTAAATTTAGAGTGATAAGATGAGTGATGTAATATCTTTTATTGGACCAATTACCTCACACACCTTGTCTAATATCCTGGGCCTGACACAGCTACAACACCACAAAGCAATTTTGGTAGACATGTAAATAAATATTTTAGAAACTAAATTTTGCGTGCAGTTATTTTGTAGATAAGGGTGCTCCACTGGGCACTAATCTTTAAATATTCTGTTATAATTTAATATACATTTCTGTGAATGACAATGCAGTATTTAAGTAGAGCATAAAGTAAATTCTCATTGAAAAGTGAGTGTGGTTTTAAGTAGCTCAGACCCATATGGTTTTTGAAAGCAAATGGCAACACGAATTAATCAGATTTCACACACACACACCCTGCATTGACATCTGAATAACCAGACTGAAAATAAAGGGGTATTCCAGAGGCTAGAACTTCAGTGGAGACAAAAAGGAAATTCACCATGGACAACTGAGCTCTGTCAACTATTTCTGCAGAATATTTGGTTTCTGGAGGCCACAAAAAGAAAATCTAACAGTGCACATTCTAACTGGAAGACAAAAGAACTTAAAACATTAAGCCTGGATGATCTTTCCAAATGACGTATTTTCCAGATTCTTTATTTTTGTATTGAAATCCTCACACCTGAAACTTAACACCAGGTCTTGCCAAGCAAAGCCATTTACACTTAACAGTATTAGTGAAGTTAGATTCTAATCAAACTACAAAGCAGGTATAAAAAACTATAGCTGCGTGTAGGAAAGGTAATCAAGATACAGCATAATGTGTAATCAGAGTCAGACACCTTGAAATTCATACGTTCAGCTCTGTATAGCTGACACAAGCATATGGCTCTTTATACACAAAAGGGGCCACATTGCATACTTTCACCCTTCTTAAATTGTCAAGGTTTTGGATAACTTAACTTTATAAAATATTCCTGTTCCAAAAAGCATACAGTAGAACCATACGAATCCCCCCGCCCCTCAAATCAGCCTAGCTGCCTTGCCCCACCTCTCAAACATTGATTGGCAAATGCAGTTAAAAAAGATCTTCTATTAACAGACTACACACTGCATAACATCTCACGCTAAGATATCTCCTTTCCTATTCATCCACACAGCTACAACTCTCACCACCTCGCATCTCGATTACTGCAACATCCTTTTCCTTGGTCTTGACAAATGCAATCTTGTCCCCATCATATCCATTCAGAATGCTGCTGCCAGGATAATTTCCCTACCCGCAGCTTTAACTAGGTCATTCTTCTCTTTGCATCCCTCCACTGGCTCCCTCGTCTCCATCATATCAAACAATCTACCTCTTTGCACTTGCAAGGCCCTTCACAGCCTATTCCCAACCCTACTTTTCTCTCATTCAGGATCAAAAAAAGTCAACTCCGGTCTGTCATCAGCCTCCATCACTTGCTTGTTATATATTCCAACAGGCAACCTCATGCTTTCTTCCATGTTACTCCTCACACTTGTGAAGAGTGCCTCAAACATCCACAAAACAAATTCATTTTCCTTCAAAAACCCATCTCAAAACTCTCCTTTACTGCCAGGCCAACAGAAAGATGGGACAACATTTAGATGGATTGTGTGCTGAGATCACAGTCTATCATGCTGACCCACATGGTCTTATTGCTTCCCTGTACCTTCCCGCTGGTCTCTCTGTACCCCTCTGTTATCTCATCTTATACTCAGATGGTAAACTCGGACTACTTTTGTTCTGTGTTTGTACAGTGCCTAGCACTACTGATTCTGGGCCATGACTGAGGCTCCTAGGCACTATGATAATGCAAATAAAAAAATATAAGACTGCAGTTCTGCTAGTGAATTATGAAAATTAATTAAGATTACAGCTGTCAAAATAAATAACCACACAAGTATTGGAGTGGGAGAGAAAAATTATAAAATACCTCTCCATCCCAAGCTAAAGTATTTCCCCTGAAAGACAACATTCAAAATCCTTAAAATGAAACACTAACTTAAATTAGAAACCAGAAGATATATAAACACCACAAAACCCACACTCGACAGACTTCCTTCTCGACAATATTACCATCTGTAAACACAAAGTGAAATCCTGGCTCCAGTAAAGTAAATGGGAACTTTGCCCATCACCCAAAGTAATTGAAGAGCAAAAGCTCTCTACATGAATATGAGCCAATCCTCAGCCCTCAAGGGGTATTATCAAGGGGGAAAATGGAAGCTAAGAGGTGAAGCAATTTAGATCTACACTGACAACTTTAGGGCCTGTACCTCATTACTGTTGTAGATCCAAACTGGTAGTAACCGCAGGGAAACTAGTGCAAGTTGGATGTAGATGTTCTTGAAATGTTGGCTAGTTTTTCTCTAAGTGGGCTACATAACAGCAGTAAAAATATCGGCAGCTGGTCCCATCTTCGTTAGCACTAGTAGTAAACCGACAGCATGTCCCATTAAAGAACAAAAAACAGTTGCATGCTAGCATCTTAATTTGATTAGAACATTAAAAAACCCACACTGAAGTACTACCTACCCAAAACTGGAATTGTTAAAATATCTATAGTTAAGATTGACAGAGATTGGGAGAAGACTTGCTCATTTTCCCCCTCAGTACTCTGCCACCAGGTTGAAAGTGTTTATAAATATTAGATGGGAGACTGGACTGAAGTGTGATGTCATTTTAAACAGCAAAAATTATAAACACAGTTAGTTATTTTCATAACAAAGATAGACAATTAACCTACACCAGTGGCTCTCAACCTTTCCAGACTACTGTTTCCCTTTCAGGAGTTGGATTTGTCTTTTGTACTCCAAGTTTCACCTCACTTAAAAACCACTTGCTTACAAAATCAGACAAACATACCAAAAAAAAGTGTCACAGCCCACTATTACTGAAAAATTGCTTACTTTCTCATTTGTACCATATAATTATAAAATAAATCCACTGGAATATAAATACTGTGATAAACAATGTCTGTATGAAATTGTTTAGTTTGTAGTGCGTTTGTTAGTGCTTTTTATGTAGCCTGTTGTAAATCTAGGCAAATCTCTAGATGAGTTTATGTACCCATGGAAGACCTCTGCATACCTGCAGGGGTTTGCGTATCCCTGGTTAAGAACCACTGACCTACACTATGCTCCTATAAAAAAAAAAATTGTATGCTATCAGAACTGCTATGTAGGCAAGAGCTAATATTCATACACTAATCAGAAATGTAGAATTAATTTAATGAGAAATAGCGGTTCCAAATTAGATTTTACAATTCAGATTGTATTTGCTTTGGGATCTGTATGTCTAAAGCACAACACATCCCCAGGGTTGTGTACAGTTTTGAAAGCTGCAATTTTTACGATAAAAGCTGTCTGCCTACTAAATGCATGGAAGATTAAATAATCAGAGATTATACAAATGCAGTAAATTTGTCTCAAGTCTTAATCCAAGATCAAGGTTATGGCAAAGGAATAGCAGAAAAGTTTACAAGTGAGTAGTTCAGAGGCAAAAGGGGCACATGTGAAATTCACACCTCTACAACATAATCACTCACAAAATTCTGAAATAGCCATATGGTAGAGTACACTGAAACTACACTAAAGGCTCTTTTCCCAGTACAAGTTGTTCAAGCTTTAGAAAACACCTCTGATCAAACACCAGTTTTTGTTAGCCCTTGAGATGATTGCTTATGGTGTGCATCATGCAAGAATAAAAAGGCATATTCCAACACTATACTTTTGTTTTATGCATTCTACCCCTAGCAATCAGCTGAGGTTTGTTACGGTATTGACATGGAACATGAGATCAAGCCAAGATTTCACTAACTCTACTACAAAGGTAATCTTAATATGTGCAGTGCTACCCCCACTAACAGCCTACCTACCCCTCTCTTGACTCCTTTTTCTATCATCTATACCGATACAAAACCTACTGAAGAATTAACTGTTCCTACCCCATCACTCACTCTTTACCTTCAAGTAGGTCTCTGGCCAGTCCTGGCTCTGCCCCCGTTGAGCGAACAAAATCCGACAAGACGACATCCATATCCAGGGTCATGTGATCATGAATTCCTTGCAGGCAGTTGGAAACAGCTGGGACATAGATCAAAGCTTAGTCTTCAATCTAAGAATGAAATGTACACAGCTCATGTTACAAAGTATAAAATAATTAGCCTGGCAATGCAGGCTATGAGCAAACTGGGAAGTATCCAATAGCAGATGGTTCATTCTCATCTTTTAAAAACTAATTTTGTTTCAGGATTAGAGGTGGCTGCTTGCCTGACTATTCACTAATTGATAGAGAATATGAATTATGTTGCTATTCTTGTTTCCTGGAACAGAACCCTAATTGTTTCAATACACCTAAATTATGTGACAGGAACTGTGACGGCTTGTGATACCAGAACTTAACTAAACTTAAATGAGACATTATCCAAAACCAGAAACACAGCGTGAGGCAAAGAATATTCAGTGTACAGAGAAGTAGCTTTACTAATTAAAGGAATACAAAAGCTGACTAACTTAAGAAAAGCCATTCCTTTAGTCAGCAGGACTTATTTCAAAACAGTAGACAAGTAGTTAGCAAAATATATTAGTTTATCTAGAGAATTCGCAGGATCTCTCGATATCTGGACTGAGACCAGTACATCCTTAACCTCTCATCTAGAAACATTCCTCTTCAAAGCATGTTTGTAATTCACAAGAAAAAAAATGAGAACTGATTTTCATTAGTAGATGCAGCCTGTACAAAACAAACCACTTTTCAGGTTAAAAAATTATCCTTCCTTTGGACTAGAATAGTTGACCAATCAATCAAACTTTGTACTAGGCAGAAACCATTTCAGCATGCACTTGCTGTAAGAACAACCAACCACTAATAAAGCTATGAAATAGCTGGTGAACAGCTTTATTTGCAAAACTTTCCATTCAGATTTTGCAGTCACAAAACCCGCCAAGTCCACCTTGTAAAGACAATGATGATGTACTTCAGCTTGGTGGAAATATGAATCAGCTTAGCAGCCTTTGCAATTTTCCATGCAAGATCTCCTTCTACCCATAAAGTCACTACTCTCCTCAGTGAAAGGCCTCTGGAAAAAGGTGTATTGAAAAAGATCCTTCCAATAGCTAAATCTCTTCCTAGGAATCAAACAAACAAGCCAGTCCTAAAAATTTAAGTCCAGACACAAGATTTATGTAATCTAAATGTAAACAGTTCCAAAGAGTTGGAGAGATATGCAAGGTGTGTGCTCCTACTTCTGCATAGCAAATCTGGATTTGCTATGTTCCTCTAGGCCAGAAATCAATGCATGCATCCACAGAAGTTTGGACCAAGCAAATATCCTGGAGAGATTAAGCAGCACTGTAGCTAAGGGGCTATTTTCAAAGCTCTATTTTCAGGGCATATAAACAGTTTGAAAAATTCATTCTAAACTGAAACTTCGTATGCAAATCGGGGCGGGGGGGAGAATGTGTGTGTAAGGTTAAGATATTTCCAGTACCCTAACAAGACAGACTAACCCATTTACCCTACCAAATGTCAAAAATTTCTAGGCCTATGAAAGATGAGCAAAACTGCAAAATCGCATAAAGATCTCAAACTCTAACTAAAGTAAGCAAACAAGCAAGCATTATATTTGAATTTTCTGTTTATCATCTTAATGTAATTGTTTGTGTTTGCTAATCACAATGGAAAAGCCACAATATTTTTTATCACTTATGTAATTTCCGGACTGTCCTCATTTGTAGGC
The DNA here is from genome assembly GCF_015237465.2 of Chelonia mydas. NCBI lineage: Eukaryota > Metazoa > Chordata > Testudines > Cheloniidae > Chelonia > Chelonia mydas. Next base: position 6,464,663 of record NC_051264.2, read on the forward strand.
TATAGAAACATTAGAATATGTAAGTATAAAGCAAGTTTTTTGCTGGCAATATGTGGGGACCATTGCTGTGGTTATGGTAATCAGGTATAGAAACGTCTCTACATTCTAGCTCTGGGTCACACACTCATATCCTTTACATGCTACCTAACCTCTGACAGATGCTATATTCAGTGTTTACACAGCTTTTAGAGGAGAGCTTGTGTATTGTTGGAACCAAAGATAATCTCATATTTCCTTTTGACAGTTTCAGCAATTTTTAAAAAAGTTACATAGCAAAGCACTGACCTTTGAAATGTAGAAAAAAGAAGCAAAACCAGCCTACACCCATTCACCCAGAGCATTTACATTGCTTCGAAAACTGCCTCATGCAAACGAATGTCAGTATCTCAGAGGTGAAACTGACGGAAAACTTCAGTTCTGAAGACACAGCAATGAACTTTAAGCAGACTAATTGCCAGGGTTCAAATGAAGAAACATCCACACCCTCATTAGTTTTTGGGTTTTGTGTTTTTATGCAGCACATCTGCTTGTGGTTTCACCATCACTGTGGCTGTTACAGCAAGGGCAAGCTGGAGCGGCACCATGCAGCCTAGAGGGCGCTATCTCATAATCCAGACAAAACGAGACCAAGGTCTCAAAACTCTGTTTAGGATAAGAGAGTGCTTTCTACTCACCGCAGCAATGCCCAATATTTTTACAACAAATACCTCAAAGACCTGAAACACAAGCACACACACGCTAGCCTTAAAAGCAACAGCTCATACAGAGATTAAGGTCAGAAGGGACTGCTGTAGTCAGCTAGTCTGACAGCCTGTTTAGCGCAGGCCATAGAATTTCACCCCGTAATTACTACATCCAGCCCGATGACTTGTAGTTGAGCTACAGCACATCACTAAATCAAGCCTGGATGTCTTTCTTAAAGATGTCAATTGATGGAGATCCTACCATATCATTGAGTGAATTGTTTCAGCAATTAATTACACTTACAATTAAAAATGCGCACTCTGATTTGAATTTGACTAGCTTCAACTTCCAGTCATTGACCTTATTTGTTTAACTGCAAAATTAATCGGATTGCTTCACAAGTATTAATATATTCATCCTCAACACCTCCTGTGAGGCAGAGAACTACCCCCCCCCCCCTTTTCCACCCCCTCCCCCCCAATTTAACAGATAGACAACCAAAGCACAGAGATTTGGTGGCTGATTCAAGGTGACACTGGAAGCTTGTGACAGAACTAGAACCTCCTGATTCCCAGCCAGTGTCTCAGAACACAAGAACTACCACCGCCTCATCTACACATATCGTCTAAATCAGATTAGCTCAACTGAGGAATGTAAACCATGGGTAGAGTTTCCTGCTTGCTGTAAAAGCAACAAACACTAATGCAAAAAAGTGTTAGGACTGGTTTTAACGTGTACAACATTTACAATGCTTTCAGGTTGCACCAGTGTACGCTAAATCCTTTCTAAAAAAAGAACAGGAGTACTTGTGGCACCTTAGAGACTAACAAATTTATTTGAGCACAAGCTTTCGTGAGCTATAGCACTGAATGCATCCGATGAAGTGAGCTGTAGCTCACGAAAGCTTATGCTCAAATAAAATTTGTTAGTCTCTAAGGTACCACAAGTCCTCCTTTTCTTTTTGCGGATACAGACTAACACGGCTGCTACTCTAAATCCTTTCTGTGCTCCCTGGAAGCTCATCCACAGAATCAGAGATGCTTCAAAGGGAACATTTTGTTTTAATCTCTTCCCTTCAAAAATCTAGTTTTTACCTAACACACACACTTCACTAGAAATCCACATGGGAATGAGTCAGCATAACATTGAAATTCTGTTTAAAAAAAATTCTAAAATGTCCTTTAAAAAAAAAAAAAAAAAAAAGTACTTTTCCCTATGTATGCAGTTTTACTTCCCACACTGAATTTGTCCTGCATAATAAAAAGTTAGCTTCACTTTCAAGACACATGAGCACAATGCTGAAGTAGTGACCACAACCAAAACACCGAAGTGGGTTAAACGCAAACATTTCACTATTGTTTGGGTTTTTTTAAAATTCGAGATAACACATGATGAAAATAAGTTTAAATGTTTTACAAGGCTCATCTTTTGAAAAACTATCCAATCTCTTCCCTCCCTTCCACTCCCATTAGTGTTTCTCTGTTAGATTCATATGACTAACACTGTAAACAGGATCAGAAAAGCTTCAGATAAATCAGTATTTGAGACTTGTTTTATTATTGGCTTCAGATTTGGCTATACTTCAAATATTATCGTAATTCACTTTCTGAACCCAAATTTGCCTTGAGTGAGATAGGACACCATCACTTCTGTCTAAAGTGAGCCAACACTGAAGTTAAACCAGACAGCCACAGAGGTTAACCTCTAGCACCTCAAGTTCCTCACTAATTCCTAAGCGATTGTTTCCAGCACTGTGTAAACTCCAAAGTGTCTCTCTCTCACCAACAGAAATTGGTCCAAGATATTGCCTTACCCACCTTGTCTCTTAAATATCCTGGGACCAACATGGTTACAACACTGCATGCAGAGATCAATATCAGTCTAATTCACTCATTGAGAGATAGTGCTACCTCTTGCAATGAAAAAAGAAAAACATCTTTCTGATCACCCACAAATATAAGAGGAGGAATTACTGACAAACAACGATTACCCACACACTCAGATTAAATGGAACTGTTGGAGGCTTTCCTACAGCCAAAACATTCACACCTAAAGAAGTTGTTTCTCTTAATAAGCCATTATGGGACACCATGCTCTTCGTGTCTTTCCTTGATTTTTCACCTTTTACAATGAATACGTAATTTATTCTGCTTATTCTATAGAAAGCAGACCTCTTGGGGTACCTAGTTACAACTACACTGTACACCTAGTTACTACACAGGACAACCTCATTTAAGGACTGGCATACAGACAAACAGCAGCAGTTTAAAATCAGATTAAAATCTAGGGCAAACCTTTATGTGGACACCCACCCACCCCACTTGCAGATCTTTCAAGGTTAATCAGCTCCAGAATTCATCCTTGTCAAGATTTCCAAAAATCTAAAACTGGTTAGATCTGTTTAGCTTGCACCTATAATTTACTAATACAAGCTAAACCCACATAAACCAGGTTTAAATCCAATTACGAGAATCCACAGAGCCTTTTGAACTAAGTTAACGGAATGATTTAGAAAAAAAATAATCACACCTTTAATTAAGCCAGTGTGCAAGTTGAATTTAGACAAGGGCCTAAACCACAACTCCCAGCTGTGCTGTAACTAGGTCCCCCAACACAGTAGCTTTTTGTATTGTGGATGGGACCAATGTGCATTTTACAATGAAACAGCTGTGCCAGACTGTATAAATGCAGCAATGCTCAGATGCATTTATTTCTTGTATCAACAGTACAAATGGTAGTCACACACACACACACACACACACACCCCCCGCCTCCCCACTTGCAGGTCTTTCAAGGTTAATCAGCTCCAGAATTCATCCTTGTCAAGATTTCCAATGCAGTGAAAATTTCAGATGCAGCAGAAGATTTGAGAATAAAGCACAGGAAACACAGCATCAGACCTCTTCAGCACGCTGAGCTACATCAGCCAAGACAATTTTAAAAAAAAAGCAAGCTTTTGTTAGCTTCTGAATGGCCAGAAGGATAAGCTTACATTGTAAGAGAAATAATAAAATTAAAGTGAGGCTTTGTTTTTTCTTCCTGTCAAATGCAGGATAGGCAAAAAAAACCAACCAAACAAAAATCCTCTTATGGACACGAACGAATAGTACTGGTAAAGCAATGAATATAGCTTCCTTGATCTCCAGACAAGCATATTCAATACTTCAGAAAGATGAACAAATGGTGCTGCCATATACGTGAAGGGTGCTCAGTAAATATTAAGGGGCCGGGGAATACTTCCTCTGGTTTCTGCCACCTGTAATAGGAGCGCGTCTTCTAAACCAACACTAAATACAGCAGCTGAACATAAACATCCTCCCTCAAAGTTCTTTATAGAACCTATTTTCCTTCTCCAGTTGACATGTCAAGTTCTCTGAAGACCCAACGGCCTAGCAGTTTGCACCTAAAGGCAAAGGCATTTACTCCAAGGCTTCTTTATACCACTCTGGCAGCGTAAATGGGCCTTAAAGTGAGGGCATGTCTACACTATGGAGACTATGCAGCCATGTGTTGGCACAGCCCCATAGCATAGATTCAGCCTACATCAACAGGAGTTGGTCAGTATAGGAACACCGCCTTTCCAAATGAAGTTAGCTATGTCAACGGAAGCCCTCTTTCGTCAACATAGATGTGTCTCGACCGGGGCTTTTGGTGCCGTGCTACATTGGTATTTTTCTTCCATAGCCCTGGCCAACGTACCTATGCGGATATATTTTTCAGTTTAGACCAAGTCTTAGATTAATTATACATATAGACACAAATTCTAAGGCCAGAAGAAATCACTGATCTTTTATTCTAGTCCTACAGCCTGTGTTATACAGGAGGTCAAACATCCCTGAAATAATTCCTGTTCAAACTATACCATCTCGCTCTTAAAAAAAATCCAATCTTGATTTAAAAGATTCCAGTGATTGAGAATTCATCACAACACTTAGGGCTTATCTGTACACAAACCTCATCAGTTTAATTAAATTGGTTTAAGTAAACCAGTGCAAACCCCTGTGTGGACAATAATTTCAGTGTAAAAGCTCGTCTATACACAGAAATTGTATTGTTAACTACACTTGTAAACAGTACAACCTCCCCTTCTCCCCTTGGGGTGGATGCAGTGCCTTCTATCAGTATAGCTTTTCCTGTGCAGGAAAAGGAATAAAGCTAAACCAGTGTAACAGCTTCTATACTAGATGAGCTGGTATAACTATTTGGGTAAAAAACATTCACATCCCTATGCAAAATATTTGTACTAGTACAAAAACTGGGTAAAAGAGTAGCTTGTTTGGTTTAACGTAAATGTGTTTCCAACCAACTTCAGCGAAACTGAAGAAAACCAGTTTTAGGCCACGTCTACACTGAGCTTACAGCAGCAGCACCGCTGTACCAATGCAGATCGCTCGTGTAGCCGCTCTACGCCGATAGGAGACAGCTGTCCTGTAGACATAATAAAAACACGCCACAAGCAGCAGTAGCTATGTCGAACGGAGAAGCTCTCCCGCCAGCATAGCATTGTGCACACTACCACTTACGCCCGCGAAACTTATGTGCTCGGGAGGTGTTTTTTCCACACTCCCTGTAAGTTTTGCCAATGTAAGAGGCCGTGTGTGTAGACATGGCCTTTCTCTAGCTCAGGGATCGGCAACCTTTGGCACACAGCCAATCAGGGAAATCCACTGGCAGGCCAGGACTGTTTGTTTACCTGCAACGTCCACAGGTTCGGCAGATCGCAGCTCACACTGGCTGCGAACCGTTCCAGGCCAATGGAGGCTGCGGGAAGTGGCATGGGCCGAGGGATTTGCTGGTCACTTCTTCCCGCAGCCCCCATTGGCCTGGAACAGCAAACCGCATCGGCGATCGGCCGAATGTGCGGACGCTGCAGGTAAACAAACCATCCCAGCCCACCAGCGGATTTCCCTGATGGGTCACGTGCCGAAGGTTGCCGATCCCTGCTCTAGCTTATAAGAGTGTCCACATAGACATTTACATCAGTTTAGTTATACTAATTACTAATTTAGTTATACTAATTTTAAATTCACACTTTAGGGCCATGTCTACGCTACCCGCCGATTTGGCAGGTAGTGATCCATCTATCGGGGATCAATTTATCACATCGAGTGTAGACGCAATAAATCGATCCCCGATCGCTCTGCCGTCGACTCCGGAACTCCACCACAGCGAGAGGCGGAAGCGGAGTCGACAGGGGGGCGGCGGCCACCAATCACATGCAGTGAGGTAAACGAAGTAAGTGATTCTAAGTCGATCTAAGATACGTCTACTTCAGCTACGCTATTCTCGTAGCTGAACTTGCGTATCTTAGATCAATCCCCCCCCCCCCCCCCCGTGTAGACCAGGCCTAAGTTATACCAGTGTAACTCTGTGTAGATAAAGCCTTACACCACTTTAACAATGCCAGAGCTGTGTAAAGGGGCATTAACGTAACTGAGAATCAAATCAATAGTCTTTAGTACCCAAGGCATAATTTGTTTCCCTGGATGCTATGACCCAAGCACGTAACTACAGAAAAATTTACGAATCGTAAGAAAACAAGCTGTGTAAAAATTAGGGTGAAATTTAAAAAGCACTTAAGTCACTTAGAAGCAGGGTCCCATTGGAGTCAATGGGATACACAAATTACAAAGGCACTTTTCAAAATTCCACTTTAAATTTTGTATTTATTCTTACAATGTATTAGTTTGCTTTATTTAGTCTGTTTTATGCACACAGGGATTAAAGCATACTGGGTTTCTGACTGGCTTTTTTTTTTTTTTTTTTAGTTTCTTCGATAACACAACAGGTTATAAGTCGTCACATTTAGGATTTCTGATTTGCAAAACTCACAGTATAATAGACATTCAATTGTTATAAGTTATCCCTCTGAATTCTACAAATACTCAACATATTTAATAGTTGAGAAAAAATATTTTTCTGTTTGGCTACTTAGAATTTGAAGCCTTTCGGGACGAGACCATTATAGGTTTGTAAACTAGAGTGCTGTGTGTGTGAAAAAACGTGTTTCCATTTTTGTGCAAAACAAAAACAATTTGAAAACGCAGTTCTCAAATTCTCCCTTAGTGGGGTCCACTGTCTTAGTCACGGTCTTAAAGGCCTGAGTTGCTAAGATTCCTAACTCATCAAATAGTTAAAATAGATAAAATTTAGGCAGAAACAAGTGTCCTAACGATTTGGCCAGGTTTTTTCCCTGCAGAATTTTTTTCTTCTCGTGAACATTCTCCAAGCTCTATATTCTTTTGGGAGATATGAAAATATCCCATTGATGCTTCTCTTGAATAGGTTTCTCTCTACTCTTTTAATTTCACTGTTGAGCTTTCCAGGAGTAAGCAATTTATTTAAACAGCAGGGGGAAGCATGTTTGCTTTCCAAATTATATTTTCAGACAGCCATGAAAGGCAGTTCCTTAGCACATTGTATTTTCCGAAGCAGGGGTGTCTGTTATTTTGAAACACTTTGAAATGATTCCCACCAATGTAAAGGTTTAGCCTCGGAAGATTTAAGCCCATGTCTGTATTACGGACAGCAATGACACCGCAGTTGCTGTAGCACTAACATAGATGCTTTCTCCAGCGACGGAAGAGGTTTTTCCCATTCCCGTAGGTAATTCACTGCTCCAAGCAGCTGCAGCTAGGCTGACAGAAGAATTCTTCCATTGATCTAGCTGCGTCTACACCTGAAATCAGGTTGGCAGAGCTCTGGGGTGTGAATTTTTCACAACACTGAGTGCTGTAGCTATGTCAGCCGAACTTTTAAACGTAGACGAGGCCTAGGTTTGGTTTACAAAGAGACCAGAATCAGTGAAGCTGCATAACTGATTACCCTAGGTATATTAAACAAATATTTCACAGAATTTAAAAATGGGCATCAAGTATATGCACCAGGTGAGAATTCCTTACAATAACCCTCCTTGCTGTGAAAAGAGCCAGCGGTTCCCTCCCAACAATTCTTTGCCTAGGAGAAAAAGGCTCTTATCCACTCCTTTTGGTATGGATATTAAACCCTGTGCCCAAAAGAATCCAGGATGAACACTCAGATAAAATAACCAAAACTGTCAAACACAATGCCCCCTGGGGGGCACCTGCTTTGTAAACAGATTTCTGGGACCAAAGCCATCAAACATTACAAATCATATCTATTTCACCCCTAAGCTAGATACCTGTGGGTTTCTTGGCACAGGCTTGGTAGTAGTGCCAGATATTTTCATGCTTAAAGTTGGCCAGTCTATCTAAAAACAGGAGTGGCAACTCCTTCATGGAGTAGTTGGGATACTTAATTCATTGATATTTACAACTCTTTGAGATCCTCGTTTGGAAGGATGTATAAGAATGGTGCATTATTGATTTTCCCCTAGTGGAGGAGCCCTTTACACAGAGGTTGAAAAATTTAATTCTAAACTGGACCTCACAGGAAGTGTTTACCTTCCATCTGGAAACTTGCATGGAATAAAGACTTCAATAGTCAGATCACCTGAGAAGTAAAGAGCTGCATCACGAAGTCAGTGTGAAAATACTTCCTATGGTTTGAATGGCACAATAAATATAAGCTTTCCACACTGCTTTAAATATTACTTATCCTCAGATACAGTTTTCTGAAATTATTTTAGATAATATGCTTTTTGTGGCAGAAATAGTCTTCCAGAAACTCTGTACAGTTTCTAGCACAGTTTGGGTGCAACTGTCACATAAATACCATAACCAGACCTTCAGATTTGCAAGAACTGTAAATCCAAGTGATAGTATGCTATTTCTCAATGAAAAGACATGGTATATTGGTTTCGGGAGATCTTAGCATACATGACATTAAAATCTACACAAGTTAATGTTTCTACAGTTATCTCCGCTCCCTCCTATCCCGCTCCACCTAAATCAGCCTTTCATTTGTAGCCAATTTAGGAAGCACTTTGCATTCCAGACAAGCAACTTACAGAGATCATTCTAGCAATTAAATTAAATGGGCCATTGGGCCTTCAGTTCATAAACGTTATGGGCTATTATAGTCTCCTCTACTTTGGCCCTCTAATCTCTATTCTCATTTTCAGCCATTACTAGCCCAGTTCTTTCCTTCTAAAGCAACCCCCCTCAAATTTGCTCTGCTCCCCTTCCACTCTTGGGGTACATCCCCCCCTAGAAACACTGCAGCTCTACTGCTGTAGCATGGACACTTACGGCAGCGATGGAATGACTTCTTCTGTCTCTACAAAAAGAAAAGGAGGACTTGTGGCACCTTAGACTCAAAATTTATTTGAGCATAAGCTTTCGTGAGCTACAGCTCACTTCATAAGTGAAGCTTATGAAAGCTTACACTCAAATAAATTTGAGTCTTTAAGGTGCCACAAGTCCTCCTTTTCTCTTTGCGGATACAGACTAACACGGCTGCCACTCTGAATTCTGTCACTACAGTAAGTCCCGCGAGAGGCTGTGCTACCTTGACAGGAGAATTCTTCCATCAACCTAGCAATGTCTACACTGGGGCTCAGGTTGGCATAAGTACATTGGACAGGGAGTGAATTTTTATTTTTTTTAAACAGCCTTGAGCTATGTACTTTAAGCCAAACTAACTCTACTGTAGGCCAGCCCTTGTTCTCCACATGGGATCCTGTCACAACTGTATTAAAATACAAGGGCTAGCAGCCTTGCTGCCATCCTACTTTTGTGACTGTTCTCACATGCACTCCAGTTGACCTATTGCTTGTCAATGGCACGACACTGAGATCTATGTTCCGTGAACTCGGTCTGGTACATTTCTGTGTTAGGCACATTAAAAACAACTGAGGTATAACTTTATGTAATGAAAACAGGAAAAACAGTTTGTCACCAGGGCATTGAAAATGCAGTAAATTATAACTCTAATGGAATACAGAGACCATAGTAATGCTCACTGATTGGTTACTATTGAGATCACATCTTTACAGCTTGCAACTTTTAAGCCACTTTATTTTCTTGACATTTTCTCTATTATCCATCTTTTATGCCAACAATAACCACCCCACTAGATCAGACATTTCATGGTAAATTGACTTGTTTGACAAAAAAAGACCATAGCGGAGGACCATAGAGCCCACCATAACCACTTACCAGGAAGTGCCCTCCCACTAGAATAATACATTCATGGAAGCAACTTTAAACCCTACTTCCTCTTGGTCAAACACTTCAAAACAGTAATAGTTTATTTGTCTGGACATTTCCCCTCCTCCAACATTTAAGTCTTGCCTGAATTTATGATCTTACAGACTCAAATCCTATTGTATACAATCCCACAATTTGGTATAACAAGTCTCACTAAAATTCAGTTTCAGAACCTGGCACTGGCAGGTACATCTTGCAATTATGATATTCACACTAAAGTTCCATACACACTCACTCTAATTCTCTTGTTTTACTGTTTTTGTCTTCCTCTATTCTGTTTCAGGCAGCCCCTGGAGCAGTCTCCCCTTGTCCCCAAACACATTATCTTCCCCCTCCTTCAAATCTCTCCTAGCAATCCCCCATAATCAATAAGCCCATCACAATATCTTTTTTCAACTGCTATCCTGTGCTCTTCTGCTTTATCTACTTAGATGACCAGATCTTCAGGGCACAGAGCATTTTACCTTTGTAAAATACTGTAAATTAAGTATTTCCTCAACACAGCTTTCATACATATTTTCCTAAAACGCTGCCTAATTTCAAAATACAACAGGTCCTTCCAAGTCTAACATACCAGTTCAGTATGTATTAAATTCCAGCCTTCAAAATCAAAGGGGAAAACCGTGAAAAAAAGATTTAATGCAATGAAGTTTGATTAAAAAGGTAATCCTCAGAGTCAAAAGAGGAGCTGTTTTAACAAAAAACAAGCAAAAACAAACCTCCCACAGATGTGGCAGTAGCAATGCCACTAGCATCTCAACAACTGGAGACTTAGAGATGTAAACACCCTCCCCAGCCTTATTTAGGCTATTGAGAATGATGTCAATATTTTCCTCGAATGGAGCATGACTACTCATTTTAAAACCACAATGTCCAAGACCGTTAGGAATTCTCAAAGTTCAACGCCTCTTCTGCTGTGATGCAGACTCTGAAATATGCATGCAAAAAACAAGAGAAATGATCAGTGTAGAGTCAGGCTGATAAAATTTCTTGCGCTTCTTGATTAAGAAAATCCCTCTTTGAGACAAACACTGGCAAAAATGTCCAAGTCTATAGCAGACAAACACCAAATAGCAGGAAACAGAAGGATCCACTATAACTCAAACTTAATCTAATTTTCAGACATGCCAAACAAATTAGGGCACTACAAAGACATCAAATCAGCTTCAGAACTTTGCTAAATATTGAAGTAACTTGTAAGGGAATGCCCAATGCTGCTAGTTCACAGAATTTTGAAATTTTGTTTTAAATTACCTTTTTCTGGTAATATATATAAATAAAACTTAGATAAGCACTGCTCACCTTGACAAAGTGACAACAACGCTGCTTACAAAAATCTCATTTTGTTTTAAGCAGTCGGAAGTACTATTTATTAGCACCATTGAGCATTTGTTTCTGAAAGGCATGTTAGGATGAGTATAGAGGTGCGCCTTTACATCTCTGCAGATGAGAAGTGTATGCAAAACAAAGTATTCAGCTCCTGTCAGGACCTCAAGCTTCAGTAGCACATTACAATGAAAATCAATTTGTAAGCTAATGTATTTTTACCACCAGCCTCTATCTTGACTGGTTTCAGAGTGACAGGTTTCAGCAAAGTGAGCTGTAGCTCACGAAAGCTTATGCTCAAATAAATTGGTTAGTCTCTAAGGTGCCACAAGTCCTCCTGTTCTTTTGGGTTTCAGAGTGGTAGCCGTGTTAGTATGGATCAGCAAAAAGAATGAGGAGTCCTTGTGGCACCTTAGAGACTAAAATTTATTTGGGCATAAGCTTTCGTGGGCTAAAGCCCACTTCATCAGATGCATGCAGTGGAAAATACAGTAGGAAAATACAGTGGAGCTTGAAACTTCCTACTGTATTTTCCACTGCATGCATCTGATGAAGTGGGCTTTAGCCCACGAAAGCTTATGCCCAAATAAATTTTAGTCTCTAAGGTGCCACAAGGACTCCTCATTCTTTTTATCTTGACTGTCTACCACATGGACACCTATTATAAGCATATTAACATGACAGCTCATTGCAGTAAGTTCAACTGGCTAGTTCTTCAAGGCAGCCTACTGAGCAGATGAAGTATCTCAGGACACCTCTATGAAATCTGTATGTTTTCACTAACAGGTTTTTTAAAAGCTAGAACTAAATTATGACTTAATTTTATCACTCTTCCTATTCACTACAAAAGGGCAGTAAGTCAGTTCAGCCCCAGTTTGGTCTCTACTACCCAAAGCTGCTGTTAAGCTTACTAAAGTCTGGTTACATCACAGGAGGGATTCCTTTTTATGCCTTCTCATACTTTGCTTGTTCATAATCAGACATAAGGCGTAAGGTTGCTTAGCACTGCCTTGTGCCCTTCTAGAAGGTGAAGGATCGATAAACTTTACCGTAAACTTCTGAAAACCCTAAAAAATACATTTAACCATCCCCCGCCCTCCCCACACACACTGCACCCCCAAATAAGCTCAGAGGTGCAAAGTGGCTCATTCATCTCCATGAGATGTTCTCAGCAGAATGAGAGCTCCACATGGAGATGTATATAGCCTGAAACAACAGCTCTAAGAGATGTAAACTGTACCATTCATCTCAATGGGAGTTCTCCCTCCCCTTCTGAATTCAGGGGTATGTGCCTGTGGCATCCACTTAGCCACTGTATCTACACTCTACCACATTACGGACTACAGGGGTGTGAACACAGAGTGCACCAAAATGTTGCACTCCAACAGCCCTTTGTGGATGCTGCTGTTGCAAACTAAAGGTACCTAGTTTGCGTTAACACAGTCCACATTTTGCAGATAGAGCGCAACATTTTGGCACGCTCTACAATTTGCACCCCTGTAGTCTAAACCGGTGGTTCTCAGCCAGGGACCCCAGACCCCCTCGGTGGCCACAAGCACGTGTCAGGGGCTCCGCCAAGCAAGGCTTGCATTAGACTTGCTGGGGCCCAGCGTAGAAAGCCAAAGCCCCACTGCATGGGGCTGAAACCTGAGCAACTTAGCTTCGCAGGCCAGGTAATGGCCCTGTTTGCTACCCCCTAATGCTGGTCCTGACTTTTATATGGGAAAAAAACACACACACACACACACAGTTGTTGTGGCACACGTGGACCGTGGACTTTTTATAGCATATGGGGGGGTGAGGGGCTCAGAAAGGTTGAGAACCCCTGGTCTGAACTGCAGTACAGGTAGACAAGCCCAACAGTCTCATCTCCCCTCAATACTGCATGACTGTGGCATGCACTGAGCATGCCTGTTCTCAGCTCCCCAGTCCAATCTCAGCACTGCGTGCCTGTGTCAGGCACCAAACAGCCCTGTTCTTACCTCCCTGCAGACTCAGACTGTGGTGCCTGGTGCTGCAGAGTTCAGCGAACCCCTCCTGGCACAGTTTCATCCTGTCAAGGACTCTTGGGTACATCTCTCATCTCATTTTCAGTATGGCAGCCTAGCACCAGGCCACTGTACCAGGCTTCATATCCCAGACAGTACCACCCATGAAATTCTCCCAAGGGGAGGCTCAGACAGCTAGATAGCATTGGGGATACGCTTATAGGCTGCTGACCCTCCTCAAAATTGCACTTACAGCTGACACTGTTAAGCTAAGGTGCTCAGGCTCTTGTACAGTAATACCTTGACATATTTCTGAATTGGTCCTTCATTCCACTGAATAGCTGAGCCCAGGGGCAGACCAGCAATATGAGTTTTACGATGGTCAGAGATTAACTGTTTTTCCTAGCTCTGCCCCAAGAAATGTTAGAAGAACTGAAAATTCTAAAAGCCAGATCATTTTTAGGTGTAGCTATATCTTGAGAAACCTCTTGACCAAATGTCCCCAAACTTGCTCCACTAACCCTATTCCAGGCCTCAGCGAGGCATGCCAATTCTCAAAACAATCAAAGAATACATGTGGAGTTTATAGCACTCAAACATCTGCTCTTAATGTGGGAGCATGGCTCAACCTTGACTATCATGCAGCATAGGTGACCCCAATATTATATATAAATATATCCTTGCCTACACAGATCTTCATGTGTTTTACAGACATCAGTTATCCTAATAAAACGAAAATACCCACCTCATAGGGATGTCATGATGACTACTTAGCATTTTACAGACATTAGCTAAGCTATAAAAAGGCTAATTAACTTCACTATTAGGACACATTGGTAAGTATTTGCTGTCTCATTTTACAGAGGAGAAATTGAGAACACAAGGGAACTCATACAGCGAGAGCATGAGGTACAGTCAACAAACCTCAATTTCAGTACCTTGGTCAAACCTCTGGACAACATTCCATGATGCAATTTTCAAAAGCAAAGTAAACTCAAGAAAAAAGTTGGGAAAACAGAAGTCCTATTATCTTAGTACACACAGGAATTGGTTTTATTCAACTTCTACTGCAAAATATGAAACAAAGAATATTTTTACAAGTACACACACACAAGCTTGATCTTATTACAGCCGACACTGAATTATAGTAGCAAATCACCTTTACAGAGGGTCTTCTCAACTTTTATCACATCCTGTTTAAGCAGTTTATGACTTGGATTGTATCAGGTTGAGACTTGAATATTTAGCCCGACTTAAATCTACAGTTGTAGAAGTTACTCAACCAGGGGGAGAAATCCAGTCCTGATAAGTGTTCGACCCCTCCAAAGACCAGGCGCAAAGCGTGTCAGTTCAATTTCAATCGCTTTTCTCTGCTCCTCTAAGGGTATGTCTACACTGCAAAGTTGTCGACAAAACTTTAGGTCTTTCATAGGTACTTTAAAAAGCCCCCCCAGTGAAAGACAAAAGTTTTGCGGACACAAGTGGCAGAGTGATTGCGACTTTGTTGGCAGGAGCGCTCTCCTGCGGACAAAACGAATGCCACTCGCAGGGCTGGAAGTATTTAGTCGGCAAAAGAGCCGACAGAGTGCCGACAAAGTGTTACACACGTTGACTTTTAGTGACAAGGCTGTGTCAAAAAAGCTGCATGGTGTAGACAAGCCCTAACTAAAATCTCCGTGGGTGTTCAAAAAAGAATTATCTGTCCACAATTCTACTCTTAGTGTATTAGGTTTAAAGAATTCTGCCCCACAATGAAGTTAAAGAATTATTATTGGCATTGAAAGAAAAAAAAATGAAATACTTCTAAAATGTAACCACCACAGGGTCAACAAGAATGAGGAAAAGAGTAGCATAAATGTTATTAGTACATCCTGCACTTATCCTGTTGCACATAGGTATTTCAGCACATGGCATATAATCATAGAACTACATGTTGAGGGTTCCAGTCTGATTCATGGATCACTCCTTTGTATTTGGATAGAAAATGATTGGATTTTTGGTTACTGGATTTTTTAATTGGTTTGTCCTACTCTGTACATACTGTCATACTGCAAGAGTGATATTCAGGGACCAATAACCTCCTTTTGAGGAAACCAGTTTCTCCAGAGTCATACATCATTTTTTAAATAAATTGCAGTACACTAAATAAAAGGGAGGGACAGGATGGCAGCGATGCTGAATGAATGAATCAGGCCTGGTCTCTGATTAATCTCTGGAGGTGTGTGGTCAAATCCAGATTCCCTTTAGGAATTCAGTTTGTGACATTTTAAATGGTTGATTTTTTTTCCCCTAGATGACAGTATATTTTAAATCAGTCATTAAAAGTTCAGCACTTTCCTCTGATTCTGGCTTGTAGCTGACCACCTTGTGCTGTGCTCCAGGCAGATCTCTCACAAAGCAGAGATTAGCAAACTGAGTGAGGACTGCTGTACATTGGGAATTTACATCAGTGTAGCTACATCTCTCTCAGGGGTGTGAAAAATCCACACCTCTGAGACATGTAGCTATACTGACCTAACCCCGGGTGTAGACAGTGCAAGGTCAATGGAAGAATTCTTCTGTCAACTTAGCTATGCACAGGTGATCCATCTCTCCAAGAGGCATAGCTAGGTCGATAGAAGAATTCTTCCATTGATCTTGCACTGCTTGGGTGTGAAAAACGCTGCATCGGCACAGGTGCAGTGTTTAGGTGAGAACACTCCTATGCCGATGGAGAGAGCCACCATGCAAAGTTTTGTGCTGTTAAAACACCCCAGAAATACCTGCATTTGAGCAGTGGGTAAAGTCACCCCTATGTATAATTTACAAAGCTTTACACACACATAAAAAGTTATAACCAAGCCATTTTTATTGGTCAGGAGTGAAGAATATCTGGTATTTTACCCAAGTCTCTAAAGAACACATTGCTAAATTCAGAATAGTTCTGTGGTCTCTTATGGGTCTCTGGAGAGATCAAGCCCCCATATAGGTTTATGCAAAATACTATATTGAGTTACACTACAGAACTTTTCTACCAACAATGACAGAGTCCTTATGTCCACAGCCTACAATACTGGAGTCATTTGCCTTGTCAATACCACTCGTCAAATTAAAAAAAGCTATATACCAAACTTTGTTTTTAAAGACCGTTCCCAGGTTTGCATTTGGCACTGAATCAGATCAATGTGCCAGATGCTATATTGGTTGTACGCAAATATGAAAGCAAAACATTACAGATTCTCAAATTGGCCACTGCACTTTCAACACCACTGATAAGAGACTCTTGCATTACAATTCTTTAAGAATTTTAATAATTCGGCTCCTATAAGTAGTCGACCTTCAGAAAACTGGGCAGTCTTATCAAGGCCAGTAGGACAGCATCCAATCTTGATTCTGGCACAACCCTAGTAGACTGAACAGGGAAAAAAGGTTTGGTATTTATTTTTGCCCAACCTTAAATAACTACTCCTGAAAAGACTGAGTGCACACATGGACGCGTTTTGTTTAAGGTTTCTCAAGGTTTAGGTTTCAAGAAAGAACATTTGTAAAGGATGCTAAAGGATTCTGAGCCTGCACACTGACTATGCAATTTTTGGGTCAAATCCAGCAGCCCCGTGGAAGTCAAAGAGACTGCTCATGCAGGTAAGCATTGCAGGATCAGGCTCTTAAAAATGCCCAAGAAAGCATTTTTGTCTTAAAAGAACTATGAAATTCATAGGATGTGCACGCCTATTTCTTTACAGTACTTGATGTCAATTTCCTATTAACTCATGATCACACAGGTGACTTGTTTATACAACACCCAACACCACATTAGGGATCTTTGCCGTTACAGCCCAAGAAATATATTTCATTTGCCAAAGAATTTAAAGTTGTTTATCTGACTTTGCCTTTTATTTTTAAAGGTGATTTTACTTTAAGAACAGCAGCCAGACATGATGTCTATCCTAACTTCAAGTACATTCAAATGTTTCTTGTGCTGTTTAAAATAAAAATATGTACACTGAAATTGGGATGGGTCTGTGCAGTTCCCAGCCCAGTTACAGAAGCCTGTTTTTAACAGGGCTTGGGTGTGTCAAATGTCAGAAATACTATGTCATACGATGGTCTGGGCTGTGAGGTAGAACGGGAGAATTTCATGCAGATGGACTTAACATTAGTAAATGTACACCAGGGGATAGTGGGGCAGGAAGCAGATTAAGTGGGTCCTAATCCATCTCCAGTGCCTATGATTCCAATTTTTTAATTACTGGTGCATTCTCTAACTTCACTGTGACAGGGTCCTCTGCCCACCCCTCTTCCTGGGGCCCACTGACTGCCCCAGTAAAGCTCAGAGAGGCTTCCTGTTATGCATTACCCGTGGCTTTATTTACACACACAGTTCTCCCACCGCCAGTGTTGAGCTATTTACAATGCTTACAGGGTTAGTTCCCTCTTTGGCTAGCAGTCATCCTGCAGCCAGGAGACTGCCCGTTCTCCTGGCAGCCCCCCTTCATACTGGCTCCCAGCCCTTAAACTGCTGGCTTGTCAGGCCCACAGGTGGAGTCAATCCCCAGGCTAGGCATCATGCCTGTTACACCAGCCCCAATCTATTTCTCTTGATTGGAGCTGGCTGAGCAGGGGCTAATTAAGTGCTTTTTCAGCAGCACCCTGCTACACTCACATAATATAGGATTTTTTAAAATATGGGGAACAGCTAGGCACAAAACCTATACCATGATATTTAAGTCATGATACCACTCTAAGGCTAGCAACTTCAAAGCTAAGAGTAACATTTAAGTTTCTCTCTTGCATTTTTACCCCTTCCTTTCCTTCACCCCAAATTGTGTGTGCACTATTCAACAAATGATCACTACTTAAACATAGGGTTTACAGTCAAATTAAACTGTGGTTCAAAATGTTATTACACAGAAGCATTGGGAAAACAATATTAAGATTACACCGCATCCGATGAAGTGAGCTGTAGCTCACAAAAGCTTATGCTCAGATAAATTGGTTAGTCTAAGGTGCCACAAGTCCTCCTTTTCTTTTTGCAAATACAGACTAACACGGCTGTTACTCTGAAACCTAAGATTACACTGTGAACTATGAGCCACATGTAGCGCTGATGTATAATAATCCTGGTCCTTTCATGAATAATACTCCTTGCTTGGCCACCACACCCACAGAAACCAAATGCCATAAGTACTAAGTCACATTAAGAACATCCATATTCATCACTACTAAGTTTAATTCCCTCATTCTTCTAAGCAGTGAAGCAATAGATATGTAACTGCACAGAAAAGGAGACATCGCCTTTAGCTGTAACCATACCCCAATGGAACCATTTAAGTGAGGAGCTGGGCCAACCTATCAGGAAAACACAGACAGGTCTAGTAGCTGCTAATCGCTGAACTGAAGGTGAAAAACAATTTGTATGAATCAGATACATTCAGAAAGCAGACAGCATTCAGTATTAACCGTAGGGTTCCTCTCTGGACACATACAGTAGGCAGTGCAAGACACAAGCCCACAGGACTGCCAAATTGGGTTGAATTGTATTTCAACTTTTAGTATGAACAAGGCTATATTGATAAGGTCAAGTATTTAAGTGTTCAAAATCTTTACACTGTTCACGCAAAGCTTAAGCACACAAGACAATTACAGAAGTTAACCCACTTTTGCAGCCCCCAGCAAAAGTCAACCATGTTGCAAGGACAGTTATAAATGTAGTCGTGCCCCTGGATGGTTAAAAACAAAAACACAGTTGAGTCATGCAGTACGTACAGGACTGAACTACTGCAAAACTGTAGCATAGCATACTGTAATCAGGCAATGTCTATACTAGACAAGGTAGGAGGGTTTGCCAGTACAGCTATACTAATGTGAATGTTGACACGAGTTATGCCAATATAAAAAACGTGTTTTTGACAGCACACTGTGTCTACGCGATGACTTTTGCCAGTACAGAAGTGTCCTAAAAATATCACACCCCTAATCAAAATTATACTAGCAAAAGTTTTTAATGAAGATCTGACCATAGACAAGTTTAAAAACCCAAAACAAAAAGAAAAAAATCAAAAATCTTGATCCTCCTCCTTTGGAGTCCAAGAGAGGAAAAAGCTGTCAATAGTTTGTATGAGGAACTTGCTGTCCTTAGAACAATCCCACCTTCAAACCAAACAAACTATTCACAAGTACAGGCAACCCTTTAATCAGTATGTTATAATGAAGCTCATATTCCATTCACTAATGTTTAGAGCCAGGTTTTCAGAAAGGATTGAATAGCATTCATAAAAATACAGCCCCAAATATAAATCGAGGCTGGTCTGTCTGCTTTTTCTGATCATTTATGAGACATGTCCCATGCCAGCCAAACTTTCTGAAAAAAAGGAGTTATTTCCCAAACCATAAAGATATGCAACAGAATTAGTGTTAGGCACACACAGTACTCGCTGTTACCATAATAGTGGATACAAGTAGTACCTTGCAATTGTTTATGTAGCAAAATAAGATTTAAAAATGCTGATACTAATTAGCATGCTACAATCAAAAAACATACAAACATATACAGAATCATAATTTTGCATGGCAGTTTACAGAGACTAGAGTCATGGTCCCTGCCCCAAATATCTCAGTCTAAATGATACAAACATTCAACATGAGAATAGACAAAAGAAAGAGAAAGGGAAAAGAATAAAAATGCAATTGATGAAGTATGTTTATTCATTTACTGTAAATTAAGCACATTAGATACATTCTTAAAGTCACTTGTGATACTTGGTTCATCATGCTCTGGAAGACACATTTTACCAAGCATCTTACCAGGACACAAGTAAAATCCACCGTATCAAAGGAACTGTTCATGCCTGCACCCAATACACTAGTTCTAGGATTGAGAACTTGAGAGTTTTCACATGATCAAATATACACTTTAAAAACGTAAAGAAAATGAAGTGAGATGAACAGCTGCTTTGTTAGAACTTTAAATTTTACTGGAAAGTAGCAGTTTATAGTTTCATAAGGGCCACTGCCAAAATTAAGCATTAACATTGATCTTAAATGCAACCCTATGTTGTACATTTTAGCTAAATCCAGAAAAATATCTCCAAAGAAATACATTAGGAACATGAAACTTAAAACATGTAGACCCCTTCCCCCACTTTACTGTGTGATCTTCTTGTGTGGGAGGAAGCACAGTGGATAGACCATGGGGCTGGGAGCCAGGACTTCAGGGCTGTAGCCCCATTTCTGTTATGAACTCACTGTCCTCTGTGCCTCAATATCCCCCCCTCCCAACCATAAAACTTGGATGAGAGCCTTTTAAACAGGGGTACTGTGAAGCTTGAATGTTTGCAAAGTGCTTGGAGATCCTCAGATGACATGTGACAGAAGATGTAACTTTTTAAAAATAAACAAACTGTGAGCTATAACATACACACACACCTACAAGAACAAGACCTACAATTTGGGACAGCTTTGGAGGCTGACCAAGTTGAAAGTGCCCAACATCATTTTTAAAAAAATTTTTGAAACATTTTTAATTCTGAAATAGGACTTGTGTCACCCATACCACTACCCTATTAGGAAGGCCCTGAACACGAGACAACACAACATGCCATCGGGACTCAATTTCATCAGTTAAAGAGCAAAGATGTATCTGGATTCAAGCCCTGTGCAACATTTTCTTCCTCCCTTATCACCATGTACAGTTAGACGGAAGGAATCACCCCAAAGAGGTGTATTGTGAAACCCCACATGGCCTCCCTAGACTTGCACTGAAAACTTGCCTGAATGGAATATTCATGATAAAACCCTTAGGCTAGGCAGGAAAGAATGCCGTGCGCTAAGCAGCCCAACACCTGTACTGACCAAACCCTGCTTCTTATCAAAAGAGCTGTTCACAAAGCAAACTACACAACTGCCCTTCGTCCAGACACATGAGAACCAAGTCTTTCAGGGTGGTTTCTAACTTTTGCCACATTTGGCTTTTGGACATCTCTCTTCCTTCCCAATCACACTGCTGATCAGACATATGCAACACTGGTTGGGTGTCTAATATACTCTAAAATAGCCAACGCACACCAAAGCCAGACTAGTAACACAATGAGCCTGATGTGACCCAACACCTTTATTATATTTGCTAAGTCCTGGCTATGTGCTTAGTATTGTATAAAAGACAAGATACAAATAATTCCTGATTATTGGGCAGCCTTGAGGAAGGATACCTATTTTCCTCCCATTGACAAATAAATACCCATCAGTTCAGATAGCCCAAGTGAAGACCTGTCCCAGTCTGAGACGTCCAAAAAGCCAAAGCGTATTAAGTTTCAACTTGAATGACTATTGTTTGTCATGAGGTGAGCTACTGCAGGATAGCAAATTGTATTCTCCCCCCAGGTGGGGTTTTCAGACACAGGAGGCAAGACATTTTTAACTGAATATCCTGGGTCCAAAATCTACATGCACATTACAAAAAGCAGCTGCTAAGCCAAAATAGCAACAATGCTAAAAGTAAGTAGTTTCAAAACATTTTGAAACTGAAGTGCCCCCCCCCACCCCCCTGTTTCTAAGTTAAGGAAGTTTTAACTTTTGTAAAAACAGCAACTACGCTTTTTATAAGTGGCATCTTCCTAATTAATTGTATTTTTGTGCTAGAATTAAAATATGACCTAACCACTTTCAGCATTAAGGCTGATAGCATAAGGCGCTTCAGACCAAGTGGGTTTGAAAGAGTCTAGAGGTTAAACCTCAAAGTATGAAACGCGAAGAGGTCTCAGCACAAAAAGGAGGCTGTCTGAATAACTCCGAAGTCCTACCCACATCACCACTATCCAGTAAATGCATGACTGACTTCACCCTTAATTGTATTTATTAATTCTAAAGTGTCTCTCTCTCAGGTTAAATTAAAAACTCTAGCTTTCAGTTTCAGAGCACTGCCAAGACAGAGTAACTGACCAAAAATGCAGCAAGGACTGAATCTTAAATAATGTACATGTTAATATGCATTATTATTAAAGTACAGTGTTTCATACTAAAAGCAGTGAACTATGTGTGTTCAGTGACTAGTTTTCGAACAATACTTGCATCCATCTAAGTTTCAACAGTATTAGTTAGCACCATTCATCCTTTAGGATGATTTCTATAGCACCAGCACTGAGATAGGCCCAAAGGTTGCCAAAGTTCTGCACGAACTATATACATACAGTACATGTTCAATGCAGCCATCTGCAGGGGAATGGACGGCAACCAGTCATAACAGCAGCCTACAGGAGGCTGCACAACCTAAGGGGGAGGAATGGTTGGCCTGAGGCACCCAGAGTAAACCGGAACTCTTATGAAGACTGCCATCAGATCTTTAATATCCATGCAGTGCAGACAGAATTCTGGATTGTAAGGTTTCGTCCCAAAGACCCATATACTGTAACATTCACAGTGTTGCATTTAACCTCCTCATGAGGGTGAAGGGCTGTGCTGGCAAGGGGAAAACAATGCAGAAATGAGCATGTGAATTGGAAGTTTTACACAATTAAGCCCTTTTTATGCTAGAATTTGACAAAAAGAAAACACTGTAAAAAAAACTATGAAAAAAATTTTTTAAAAAAACTTTACACTTCCAAAAACAGCTTAAGCAATAAGAAAAGGAGTACTTGTGGCACCTTAGAGACTAACCAATTTATTTGACCATAAGCTTTCGTGAGCTACAGGTCACTTCATCGGATGCATACTGTGGAAACTGCAGAAGACATCATATACACAGAGACCATGAAACAATACCTCCTCCCACCCCACTCTCCTGCTGGTAATAGCTTATCTAAAGTGATCACTCTCCTTACAATGTGTATGATAATCAAGTTGGGCCATTTCCAGCACAAATCCAGGTTCCCTCACCCTCTGCCCCCCCCCCCCCCCCAACACACACACACAAACTCACTCTCCTGCTGGTAATAGCCCATCCAAAGTGACCACTCTCTTTACAATGTGTATGATTTAAGCAATGTATGCTCTCATTACATTTCTAAGCATGGGTAAGTACAGACTCACACAAGTTCTTACAGTGCCAGAGCCAGTTAGCTTCAAAGGCGCCAAACAATGTGTGAATGATCCCTATGCAACTGTAACTCTGTTTCTTAGCCACACAGTTACATTACAGATCATTACAGTAATTAGAATACATAATGAATCAAGTTAGAATTTTTCCCCCACTTCAGCCAAGTACACAGCCCTTATCTAATATAAACAAACACAAGCAGTTTTCTTATTGGCTATCTGCACAGATAGAAAGCTTGAGAAAACTGCACCTGCATAAAAGTCAGGGGTTAGGCTGGAAAAACTTAGTGGCCTGATTTTCAAAACTACTGAGCCACCACAGTTCTCACTGACCTCCCGTAGGAGCTGAAGGCACTCAGCACCTCTGAAAATAAAGCCATAAGAGATTTAACTACACTGTTAGGCACTGACTCTTACATATACTACTTTTGATTCAGTAAACTTCTGGACAGTATAAATAGGTCTTCGGTTTTCATAGAGCTTATCGGACATCTTAAAGAGTAACTTATGGTCAATCTGTTTAAAGAAACTTTTACAGCTGCTACACTTGAGGAAAACAACATCTAGGCAAAGATATTTATTTGCCCGATATTCAGCATCTCTTTTTGCAATATTGACCAAAAAGACAGCAATGCCATTTTAGACTGCAAAAGCATCATGTCAGGACGTAAAGATTAGATATTGCTTTATATATGGTTCTGGCACTGGGATGCCCAGAACTTTAAGTGGTCTCATCAGAAAAATAGCAAACTCTGGAGAAGAGTAACAAAAATTAAGGAGCTGGAGAGACCAAATCCTGAGGAAAGTTTACAGAGCTAAATATAACCCACTCATATCTGCAAACAGTTATATTAAGTTTGGAGGAATTTCACATGCATAAAACACAAATGGTGAAATCCTGACTCAATTTATTTCGACAAAGTTAGGATTTCATCCACTGGTGGGAAAGCAGTTTAGGAGGATGGATATAATTACAAATAAATAGGCTGAAGTTAGACAAATGAAAGTTAATTCTGAGTATCTGGAAGTGCATTAGACTATGAAGCAGTCTCCCAAAGCAAGAGAACTGGACAATGCATCAGAAAACTTATTACAGGGAATCAATCCCATGTTAATTAGGGGATGAGCTAGATGGGACCTAAAAGGTCCTCAACCCTAATTTCTATAATTGACTCCTTGTGCTTGTATAACTCTCCCCACCACGCAGTATAGCGTTTCCTGTTGCTCAATCCTGCAATGAAGTTATAATACTGTTTTTTGCAGCACCACAGTCTGGTGCTATGGCAATGATGGGGAAACTGTAAATAGAGTCTATGACTTCATGGCAGGATCAACCAGAAGACTGGAAGAAAGGGAACAAGCCCTTAAAGATGTGCATGCATAACAGGTTTCTTCCTTGGATTTACCTTTAAAATATATCCATTTAAATACACTACCAGCTGAATTCGCCCACTTCTTTAGTACATAAAAACTGATAGATTTTAAAAAATTATTCAAATCTGGCATTCTGCAAAGGAAGATACAAAAGGTAACAGCTGTTCCAGCTGCCACACAACTACTTTGCCAGGACATCTTATTTTTCATTAGCAACACACTCCTTTTCCACCATCACATATCTCCTGAGCAAAGCCTGCCATTCTTGCTAACCTGTGGTAGCATTTGGTTATTAGGACACAGGAGCTCATCACCAAACAAAAGCAAAAGGAAAGGTTTCACTCATACACCGTAACACTCAGGAATGCTTAAGTCTTATTCCCATTTTACAGACAGGTAAGCTAATCATAAATTGTCACAGCAACTCAGTGGCAGACATCAGATAGAACCCAGGAGTCCTGTGTCCCTAGTGTAATCACTAGACAACACTGCCTCCTGAAACCATACAGAATACCTGTCCCGTTATTGCATTCCTTACATAGTGACTCCCACTATCGAACATCAATGCGAGGACTGTTTCCCGTAGATATGGGTTTGTCCAAGCTGCTCAACGGTTGAAGTCGGTGAGTCATGAGCCTTCTCGCCCACAGTGAAAGCACACAGAATCTACTGTTCTGCAGTGAGGTAACCTTCAATTATCAAGGCAAGAAGCTCCCTTTCCTCATCAGATTAGGACTTGTAAACTCAGGTCTTGTTTTTAAACCTGTGTCATTGCCTCACTACGCTCACTTCAAGGCAATTAATTTCTTCTCGCCCGTATACTCACGCACACAAAGCGCATGCTGCACAGCAAATTAAAGCCTTGATTCCCAACATTTATCAGCAGGATGCATCTCTATCTTGTATTTGGCACCATTAAAAATAGCAGGCACGTGACAGACAATAGCCTTCTAAAAAAACTAAATCCTTAGTGCGACCAGGCAAGATGATAGCATAGTCCATTTTGATTTATATCAGAAAGTAGCATTTACATACAAAGATGGCATTTGCAAGCCACGTAGATTTCTAGTTTGTTAATATTAATCCTATTTGGTCCACATCAGAGTATCCTAACCAGATTAAAATGATTAGTTATTACTCCCTTGCAAGTGAAAACATTTTAATAACCTAATGATGAGGCAGGTGGCCAGAAGGAACCAGTGACATCACTGTCCCGCTTGTTTTATCATTAAAAAGCAACCCTCAAACCTGCAAGTTCTGCACTACTTCCTCTCACTGTTGCCCTTATCCTCATTCACCCACCTGCATTTTATCTTAGATATGAGCTCCTTGCGGCAGGAACTATAAGTTCAATGGGTGCCTAGCACAATGGAGAACCATCATGCCCTGTGGGTGCCACTGTAATTCAAAAGTAGTATTTTATTATTCATGACAAATACCAAATGAGAAATGAACAACGCTCCTGGACTTCTAAGAGTGACTTTATCCCCTCTCGATCTTTTCCTTAATATTAATATAACTGTGCAAAAATATTTATATTTCATTTCTATAGGGCCATAAAACAAAATGACATCTTGGTTGACTTGGCAGCCACCTGCAGAAAATAAAAGTTGATCATTCTGTTCAAGAATCTAAACCTGCAAGGTGCTAAAAAGCCCCAATTTCCACTGACCATCATGGGAACTGAGATTGCTCAGCACCACTCAAGGTCAGATCCTTAGTGCTCTTTATTAAACTACTTTGGCCCTGATCCTGCAATAAGTTTTGCACCGGTAGACCCCTCTGCCTGCACAGGGCCCCACTGACCTCACTATGAGTCTGTCAAAGCAGAGCTCTTTGCAAGACCAGGGTCCTAGTCAAGCCCAAGTTAGAAATCACTGGCTGAGCAGCAAGACTTCAGACACAGACATTTATGAAGCTATTGACTTCCATTAGGATTACCACATGCACTAGCATTTCTGGCAGGACAAAATATTATAGTAGAATCTTGGGCTCTTTCAGAGCATGCCCCAATTAGGAAATATTTTACAGAGTGCAAACATGAAGATTTGATTTTTTTTAAAAGGTTCTCTTGGGTAGTATTTGGGAGGAAACCCATTAATTAAGTTTGCTAGAAGTCTGCTCCCAGTTTATCTAGGTCATCTAATATATCTTTATGAAAAATACAGATGTTCAAGTGCATACTTTTCTTCTTCTGGCCTTAACATAGGTAACATATCCCTGGGGTCATTATTAAAGTTCTCAGGGCAGGAACCTCACCTGCATCTTTGTTTGTGAAAGGCTTAGTATACTGAGGGTGCCAATAATTACTGATGTATCATAAGAGTTAGAAACTTGAATGAAGTCCATCTCCCTGCCAGGGCAGTGCAAAGTCCTCAGTTGACGGCATGTCTGACTAACTCTTCACTACACTGGAACTAGTCAAAAGATGAAGAGATAAAAAGGACTGAAAGTAAATGACACTTTACAATATAAGTAAACACTAGGAGTAAACACCAATTTTCCTTTTGAATTTGAGAAAAACCAATGATGGAGATATAGGTGAATGCATGATCATTCACCTATAACCCTGTGGATGCATGATAAGGTGCAGCAGACAGGGCTGGATTTGATAGTATAATACAGCTTCTCCATCTTTAACTGCTGTGAGCCACTGAGGGTAGCCAGTCTAAAAATACACAAGAGTAGTAGACACACAGGGCTAGGAGTCCCCATTATGTTCATCCCTATACACTGTTAACCTATTAATTACAGACACAGGAAATCTAACAGCTTTACTTAGTCATCAGCATCTCCTAAAGTTTCTGTTTGCATTGCAACTTCAAGTTAACAGGTGTGTGTCCCTGGCTGTACATCTTGTGTGCATTTCCACACACACACACACACACACACACACAGGGCTTCACCAAATACTAATATTAACTTAGCACTTGTATAGCACTCTAAAAACAAGAGGGCAGCTCATCACCCTTTCGTACCAAGACTGAAAGGACACTGTATTAGAAAAACAAAACAACCCTCTGAGGATACAGTAACAGCACTTAAGATAAAGCTGTTTCAAAGCTAATGACATTGTGACCAGTGTAGCCTAAGGAAGATGTTACCCAACTTCAACCTCATTTATCAGAGCTGACTAGCCTAAGAGAGAAAGTTTAGTGAGACCAATTAAACAAATTAAACCTTGCATCCAGGCTTCAGACACATGGGTCCCTAACTGCTTATCACAGAAGAGAGTGAGTCCACAAAACAAACACTGCCTGCAGCTGTTCGTCCAGCAAAGTCACCCTTAGTGTATTTAAAAATAATAAGAGTCAAGGAGAGAACACAGAAAGATAAAACATGAGAAGAGGAAAATCATCAGCAAGATAGGGGGCGGAGGGGAGGGAGAGTTGGTCCCTGCCTGGCACTGAAGCAGTGGAGTAAAGAGGAAAGAGGGAGGAAGCTGTAATGAGAGGGGAGAGATGCGAGGAGGAAAGGGAGAGTTAGAGCGGAGTGAGTGAGGGCGACGAGGGACCTTTCTTAGGGCTGCGTAACAAGCTGGCCCGCTTGTGGGCACCATGGGATACAGCTGGGCGTGATGGGGCAGGGGCGGAGATGGGGGCTATCGGGAAATAAGGCTGCAGGGGAAGGGAACAGAGATAAAAGGGGGGGGGAGTGCTATGGAGAAGCAGGGGGCGAGGGCTGGGGGTCCTGGGATGAGGGGGAAGATGGAGGAGGAGGGGGGAATCCTGGAAGGGGCTGAGGCTGGAGGCTTGTGCAAAGGGGTGGGGGAGACGACGAGGCAGGGGGCACAGGGGCAGAGCTAAGGACGAGAACCGGCGGAGGGGCGGGGGAGCTAGGGAGGGGCTGAGTCAGGGATCTGGGAGGGGCTGATGGCAGTCGGGGGGCCTTATGCATAAGTCTCAGAGAGAGACAGGGCTCGGCAGAGGACCCAGAGGGGTGGGGACTGGAGAGGGGGCTCGGCAGTGGGGGGGGGGGTAGTGCTATGGGGAAGGAGCGGGCTCAGCATGGGGGACCCGGAGGAGCCATTGAGGGGAGGCTCGGCAGGAGACCCCGAGGGGGGAGGGGCTCGGCAGGAGGGGAGTGCTATGGGGAAGGAGTGGGCTCAGCACGGGGGACCCGGAGGGTGGGGCGCTATGGGGAAGCAGAGGGCTCAGCGGGGGGGACCTGGAGAGACCATTGAGAGAGGCTCGGCAGGGGACCCGGAGAGGGGGCTCGGTAGTGGGGGGGGGCACTGTGGGGAAAAAGGGGGCTCAGTGGGGGGGACCTGAGGGGGGCTTGGCAGTGGGGGGGTACTATGGGGAAGAAGGGGGTTCAGCAGGGGGACCCGGAGAGGCGACTCGGCAGTGTGGGGGGGCGCTATGGGGAAGGAGGGGGCTCAGTGGGGGGGAACCGGAGGGGCCATTGAGGGGGGCCCAGCAGGGGACCGGGGGGGGGCTCGGCAGTGGGGGGGTACTATGGGGAAGAAGGGGGCTCAGCAGGGGGACCCGGAGAGGCGACTCAGCAGTGGGGGGGCACTATGGGGAAGGAGGGGGCTCAGCGGGGGGGGGGCTCGGCAGGGGACCCGGAGGGGGGGCGCTATGGGGAAGGAGGGGGGCTCGGCGGGGGGTCGCGGAGGGGCAGTGGGGGGGCGCCATGGGGAAGGAGGGGGCTCGGCGGGGGGTCCCGGCAGTGAGGGGGGCGCTATAGGGAAGGAGGGGGCTCGCCGGGGCGGTCCCGGAGGGGGGGCTCGGCAGTGGGGGGGCGCTATGGGGAAGGAGGGGGCTCGGCGGGGGGAATCCGGAGGGGGGGCTCGGCAGTGAGGGGGAGGGGGCTCGGCGGGGGGTTCCGGAGGGGGGGGCTCGGCAGTGGGGGGGCGCTATAGGGAAGGAGGGGGCTCGCCGGGGCGGTCCCGGAGGGGGGGCTCGGCAGTGGGGGGGCGCTATGGGGAAGGAGGGGGCTCGGCGGGGGGAACCCGGAGGGGCCACTGAGGGGGGCTCGGCAGGGAACTCGGGGGGGGGAGTTACCCTTGGCCGGCTCCATCCCCGCGCTCGGGGTCCCCGGCCGGCGCTGAGGGGTCCCCGCCCGGGGGCGGGTGCGTGGCGGAGGCCGCTCCGGGACCCTCTCGCTGCGCCGCCGCCGCCGCCTCCTGCTCGCCGCTCGCTCGCTCTCCTCTAGGGGAGGAGGGGTGTGCGCCGCTCCCAACCCTCCGCCCGCCGGGTTTCCGCCCGGACCTCTTTCCCGGGGACACGGGACACTCGGGCCCCGCCCACCTCCGGCCCGGGGCCAATCGCAGCGCGGCGCCGCCACCCGCCACGCTGCGCCTGCGCGGCCCTTGGAGACGGGCGGGGCCGGAGGGCGTGGCCTTGGCGAGGCGCCGGTAGCCCCTGCCCTGGCGCGCGAGAGCTGGCGCCGCCAGCAGCCCCCACCCCCGTGCACCACCTCGTGCGGCCCTTCCCCCGTGCAGTCACCCTGCACCCTCGCCACGTGCCAGCGTGCACCCGACTTCATTGCAGCCCTCCCCCGTGCAGCTCCTCCCTGGAGCCTCCCCGAGGCAACACCCATGACAGCGCTGTCCAGTGCAACACAGCCGGAGGCTGGGGTCTGTTACAGGCGGGGGTGGGTAAGGGTCTTTGGCCTGCCATGCACAGGAGGGCAGACTGTCTGATCATGATGGTCCCTTGTGGCCTTAAAGTCTGAGCGTGCAAAAAGCCTTGCCGTATAATACACCGCCCCCCCCACCCCCCCAGAACATCCTAGTGCAGCAATCGCCAGGAGTACCCCTCTCCCCGTTCTCCCCCCACCCGCCGACAGAAACACTTCTCCTGTCCTTTACAATCTGCTTGTTAGATCAGCCCCCTCGCTCAAGCTGACAAGGCCAAAAAGTATTTATTTCCAAGGTTGCTAATTTGCGATTTCATTACAAGTCTCATGATATTTGGTGTTCTCAGAGCCCCAGCTTCTGGGGTGAGAATCTCAGCTTTCATAAAAAAAATAAACAAACCAGTAAGTTTCTAGCCTTTATGGTTCTAGAGAAATGCTGGAAAATATGATCCCAACTGTCGCCTAAAAGTTCAGAAACCACAAAGCGAAGGGAAAGACCCAAAAGTATTAATTTAAAAAATAATTTTAACAGTAATGCTTATTTTTAAGCCAATTTCATAGTGGGGGGGAGCTGATTCATGATTTTTGAATGGTTGGGGTTTGTATAGAGACTGCATTTCTGGGGAAAAAAAACTCGCTGAAACAGTAGAAATGAACAAATCGAAGTGAGGGGTCTTTCTTTGCGTAAAATATGGGAATAATGATGTCTAGGAGTTGTGAGGAAGACACAGACAGATGCAAAATGGTAGTGAATTTTACATCCTAGCACATGTGCAGCAAAGACCTGATCATTTGCCCCATGACTCTAGATTCTAGGCGGAGGGGTTAACTGAATATTTCAATTTTAGTTGAGCAAATACATCTTTTTTTAAAATTTAACCCCGCTCCCCCCACCCCCCGCCAAAAAAAAAAAGATTTCCACTGTTTCACTAACTCATTAATTTCTCTGTGGATTTTGCTCCAGTGTATTGCCTCTAGGTTGAGATCAAGCATGGAAAATTTCAGCCCAAAGGGAGAATTTGAGAATGTAATTGAGAAGCCGGATGGTCATGTGGTTACAATGCTGGGCTAGAACTCAGAAAATCTGGGTTCTGACTTTGCCAAGAGCATCTCTCTGTGTGACTTCGGGGGAGTCACTTCATTTCTCAGTTCCCCATCAGTAAAAAGGGGATAACACTTCATTTGCCTATTTAGATTTCAAGCCCTTTGTGGCAGGGATGTCTCTTGTTATGTGACTGTGCGGCACCTACCACAACGGGGCCCTGATGTTGGTTGCGGCTTCTAGGTAACAGCAGGCAATTGCTACTCTTGAGAGTTTGTTACTTGATGGTGCCTCTGTCTGGTGCACAAACAACACAGCACTATCCTGAAGCCCCCACCCACTACGAAGAAGTTCCTCAGTGCAACCCTGCCCACAGCAGCTATGTGGTGAGTTAGTGTGCAGCAAGCCAGTGTGTGAATGTACAGGGCCGTGCACTGACTCACTATGTGGTCACTTATCATCACTCCAGGACTTTCACTGCACTGTAGCAGTGTCCACCTGGTGAGTTAGTGAGCAGCAAAGTGGCGCGCTGTAGATTTAGGTCCTGGCTTGCTGTACACTAACTCACCATGTGGATGAGCCCTGAGTAAGGGCTGCGTAATGGTCACTGAGCTGCTGACGTACAGCAGTGCAGGGAGAATGTTCCATATGGCAGGAGGCTCTTGCACCAGCAGCAGTGAAAATGCAGGGGAGGGGCTGGATTGAGCAGGAAAAGTGATCAGTGGCCCAATCCTGCTCCTCTTGAAAGCACTGGGATTTTTGCTATGGATTTCATTGGGGGCAGGAGCAGGGCCTTAGGGCCAACCCATTGCAAAGCTAGTGGAAGTATCCAAGGCCCGGGGGAATGTAGTTGCTCTTAAGTGTGATATTGTATTATATGGACTAATGGCCTCATCCTGAGATCCTTCCTCTGGCAAGCAGTCTCACTGAAGTCAATAAGATTTGAAGGAACTCAGCACCTGGCAGGATCAGACCCTTAAGCAGGACTTTCCGAAAGGTCATTGACTCATACCCAGTGTCTCTCACCCGCTCCACTCTGTCCTCTCTCCAGCCTGGAATCCTTTTAACCACCGAGGGGGGGGGAGGGGGAATGCCTAAGCCTTTGCCATGAAATCATAAAAGCTCCTTCTTCCTCCTTCTCTGCAACAGTTTTGGCCTGGGTGCCCCAGGAAGTCTGGGGCATAGAAGATGAGGGAGCAGAGGGAACAATGCTCTGTGGGCTGCCCTGGCGCTCAGACCCTGAAAGGAAAGGGACGGCGTGTACCGTATGGGCTAAGAGGCACCAAGTGCTTTGCATTCCCCCGGCCGTAGGCTGCCAGCGCTCACAGGCGAGGCATGCTGAAAATGCACCGCGTCAGCTGCCATTCATTTTATTTTTAAAGGCAGGGAGGATGCATCCTCACAAAGCAGAGCAGAGGTTCCCATAGCCACACTGCATGGGATTCTGCTACAGGCCCAGAGTAACTCTAGTGGCCCCTGGATTTGCACAAGTGCGACTGAGGTCAGGATCTGTCCTGCAGGGATGGGGAGTTATTCAGGGCTGAGAGGACCCTGCTAACCCTTTCCCAGACTTTCACGTAAGAAGGAGACTTCACTGCAACGCATGTGTAATAGGCCCACGTTTTCCCCAAGCTCTGGTGAGCGAGGGATGAGGCTGCGCTGAGCGACTGGCCTGCAGCGACACATCAAAGTTTAAAATCAAACCAAAGCACTGAGGGCAACAATAGCCTGGAACCCATCACAGCAGGTCAGCAGGGGTGTAATCAATACATCATGTGCTAGCTGCGGTTATTCTGCATGCCAGTGGCAGGCACTAACAGACACCAGGGTCTAGTGGTTAGAGCAGGATGCAGGGAAGCTGATTCTCCATTGTCCTGCACATTGGGCGGTCCTTTACCTCCACGCAAAATGTTACCGTTCCCCTTGGCTAGCTTTCTGCATGCAGTTTGTTCTGCCATAAATAACTCCCTAAGGAGCAAGGGACTGGGAATCAGGACTAGTGTGAATTTTTTTTCGTGGATTGAAAGCCACTTCAGATTGAAAATTGTCAACCAGCAGAATCAGCTGTCAATCCAGAGACGTGCCTCTCTGCACTGGGGTCACTGCTAATAGCAAAGACGGCAGGGAATAGCGTTTGTAGCCATGGGACTGTCCTTCCAGCACCTCCATTTATCTGATACTCTTTTTTCTAGCCTCCGCTTCCCTAGAGCACCCACTCCCTGCTAACCAGGCCCTTTTCTGGGCAGGGGATGTCTCATTTTGGGTCCCTAATAATTGAGGTGACCCACATTGCTGAATGCTTTAGTTTTTGTTGGTTAGAATAACTTCTTAAAATCTCCAAAACATTTCTATTCCCAGCATTGTTTATAACCAAACCTACGTGCTAGGGTGCCCGTAACAATCCCAGGACAGCTACGGAGCCTGGGTCACCCCGGTACTTTGTGCTGTGACTGAGCATGACCCTAGCGCTGGCTGGGTTTCTGACTGGTTTGATCAGGCCCAAGGGAGGCCACAGCAAGGCTTCACACCACCCCCTGCAGGCATCTGGTGGATGTGGCACTGGGTTGGGACTCGGGAGGGAGATTTGGTTTCTGTTCCTGGCTCCGACCTGTTGTGACTATAGGCAAGTCCCTTTCCCTCTCTGTGTGTCTGTTACCATCCGCAGAGGCAGAGGGTAGGCGAGGAAATGGGAAGGGACTAGCACTTACTATGGAGATGTGCAGTGCACAGCGATCATAGCTGGGGCCTCTAGAGTCCAGGCATTACAGTAGTACAAGTGATTTGCCACGACTGATTCTCCAGGTGTCGGTTTTATTTGCTTTGGTGAGTGTGTTTGGTGGGGGTGGAGTTAGTTCTTATTTCTAGCCCCTCCATCAGCCAACAGTAATCAACATATCATTTGCATTAAGGGGCAAAGTTGCGTTATGCTGAAGAGTTCCACCCCAGAAATGGCTGCATTTCAGTAGATGCCCAGGTGTGTCATCCCACGGTCTGGGGCTGGACAGCATCGCTGTAGTTTATTTTTACAACTCCCCCTAGGGAACGCCAGTCGGCTTTCAGCTGCAGACCTTCAGCCCCAAAGCACAGATCCCTCCCCCTGGGGCTAGAGGACAAGCAGTAGTAACAGGTTATCTTCTGCGCAAGATGAAGCCAAGCTTTGTACTTGAAGCCTGAATCTAACACTACCACCTGCACCTCCCTTTTCTTCCTCTCTTTCCTAGCACCATAGTGGGGAATAGCACCTTGGCTTCTGTCTGTAATAACGTCTAGCTCTTAAATTGTGATTTTTATCCAAAGCATGTTACAAAAGAAAGTCAGTATCATCACCCCTCTTTTACACATGGGGAAACTGAGGCACAAAGTGACCTCCCTATAGTCACGCAGGAGGTGAGCAGCAGAGGGAAGAATCAAATGCAGTTATCTTGACTCCTGGATGAGCCCCGTAGCCACTGGGCCTCACCGTTATGCCAGTGTCAACTTTCCAGTCCAGTCATATTGCTGTAGAAAGCCAAAACGAAGCCGCCAGACTTGTATTGCTCAAGGGGCTGGAAAGCCAGGATACAGAGGTCACCTAGTCCAATCCAGCTCAGGTCAGTAGTGACGACAGGCTGGAACCATCTCAGGGATGCTTTGATGGGTTTCAGTTTCTATGGGCCAAAGAGCCAACTCCCAAGGTACAGATCAGCTCCCTTGCCAGCCGCTTGACTGAGGGCTGAATAGACCCTTCATAACATTAATAAAGGGGGAAAGCTGTCTTTCAGACAGAGAGCTCTATCCGGCACAGTTCCATTTTCTATTACATGAGGGTACGTCTACACTGCAGGGTATACTCAGACTCAGGTTTGAGCCCAACCCCACTCCCATGCCCACACAAATCTGTCTGACTCCGGTCAGCAAGCGCTCAGGACCCAGGTCTTAGGACCCACGCGGGGAGGGGAGTCCAAACCTCACTGAGACTGTGATCCAAGTCCTGTCATTTTGCAGCAGGGAAGCAGTTCAAGCCACAGCGCCCAATCAGAAGCTCTGTGTGGATGTGTTAGCATGTAAACCCAGATTTACAATGCAGCGTAGGTGCTGACGCTCAAAAACACCAAGTCCTCACGTGCAGGTTCTCCCGGACCTAGCTTTGCCATGCAGCGTCGAGGAAGCCTTAGGTGCCCACTCCTGGACTGGAGCCCCATTGCGTTGGGCACCATACGCCCATTCAGTGCCCATGAGGCTTCTGGAGCTGAGCCCTCCACCCAGAGCCTGGTTTGGGCCCTTTGCTTAGGACTTCAGCTCTATTTCTTCTCCATAGATCTCA
The DNA here is from genome assembly GCF_015237465.2 of Chelonia mydas. Lineage (NCBI taxonomy): Eukaryota > Metazoa > Chordata > Testudines > Cheloniidae > Chelonia > Chelonia mydas. The sequence continues at coordinate 6,500,102 of NC_051264.2, forward strand.
CACAGCACATCAGCTGCCCCTTCCCCCAATCTGAGGTCTTCTGCAGAGGCCTGGCTATTCCTAGTTTCCACTGGACAGGCTGCCTGAAAGTTACCTGCTCCAGGCTCCCACTAGCATCAACCTGCTTGCTATCACTCTCCCGCACTTCCCCTATGGGCTGCCTGTCACTGGCTCCCCAGACTGAGCCCCTTGCAGGCTTTTCTAATCACCTGATCCCTAGTTGATCAGCCCCAGCTGTGAGATAGCTGAGCCCTCACACCTGTGGTTGGATGCAACTTCCCTTAAAGGGCCAGCCACGCTGTGACATCCTGCCCCCAAAGAACTTAGACCCTGAGCCTCAAAGATATTTAGGTTCCTACCGTCCACTGAAATCGATGGGAATTAGGTCCCGAACTACCTTTGAGGATCTAGGCTTTACAGTCCAGGGACCTGACTGTACAGGCTGCAAAAGCTGATCCCTGCTCCCGTGTGCAGTCTCACGGAAGCCACAGGACTGCCTATTGGCGCTGCCCAACACGCGTGCAAAACGCCATGATTTTGGCTGAAAGCGTTTCCACCCCCACTTTCCCTTGCTGCAAAGGCCCACCAGCTTTGCCCATGATGCCGCCTTTGCAGGATGGGGGGGTGAAGCTTTGCTTCTTAGCTTTGTGCCATATATTTCCAGTTTCCATCAACCCTCCCCTCTCAGTCCCCCTCGGTTTCAAGCCCACTAATATGTTACCCTCCGTGAATTTATAAGGAGCCCCATTGTATGCAGAGAGGGGCCCCCTTCTCCAATCCAAGGCTGCTCTTCTAATCAGAGGAGCTGTTGCTCTCAGGCCTGTTTCAGCGGCAACCATCCACGGCAGTCGAGGCAGGATGGGGCTCGTCATGTGGACAGCTCAGCTGACCCAGAGAATGAATCGCGGCTTTTGTTCTTGTCCAGCAGCCTGGTGTTGTTTATGTCGGACACAAAAGGATTGTTTATCGTGTTGGAGGCATAGAAAAGTCCAGCAAAGAAAGGAAAGGCTGTGCCCTCAAGGCTGGCCCCTGTGAGGCCGGATTCGATTTTCACTGCGGTGTTTAAGCAAAGGGCAGATCTTCCCAAGTGACAATGATTTTATAGAAATCAACAGAATTTCAGATGGTCCCAGCTCCCCATCACTAGTGCGTTTTGTGTGATTTTCCTTTCTCAGTGCTTGCAGGTTTTGCTTCTTTCCAGCAGCCTGGAGCGCACAGATCAATGCGAGAGGCTCAGAGTGTAAGAAAAAATAAAAAGTCTGCTTGTCCCTTTTCTGCCAGTTCTTATTTAAGGCCCTCTGATTGCATAGCCCAGGAGAAATTATTTTGTCAATGAACTCACCTCCGCCAACACCACAGCGGGAGCAGAGAAACAGGGCGTCCTCCCAGTTCAGATAAAATCGGCTTACATTTCCACAGCCCCTTTCATTCCAAAGAGATTGACAAACTTAAAGGGGCCACGCAGAGGGACGTCTCCACTCTGCCGCTGAAATGCAGCCACTTCTGGGCTGAAACACAGCAGCTGTTTTGACGGCACACACATCATCATCATCATCAATCACTCCCTGATTCTCACTGATGGCAAGGTCATTTTACACACGGGGAACAAGCCCACCCTAGCTTAGCGTGTAGGGTCAGGTAGAATCACAAGAGGTGAGACAGCACCAGGCCAAGTGACACAGTGAATATGAGAGACCTTGAATTGGTTCCAGGAGGAGACACACACACAGAGATGCACACACTGCAGCTAAGCTTCCTCCATTTGTTTCCCAACACCATGTGTCTCACTCTGGCGCGATCTAGCGTGATGGAGCTGCAGGTCAATATTCAGCCATATGTGGCAGCTGAAGTCAAGCTGCTGCTAATGCAGCTCTCTCCAATATATGACACAGCAGGGCTGTCAGCACAAGCATGGGAACCCTGCAGGAACCAGCTTTATGCTGAATTTTCACTCGGCCAGCACAGTTTTCACCTTGTCACTATCCCCGTTAGCTGATGCTTTATAGGACTCTGGTTTTGTAGCACTGCCCACCTCAGCCTCTGTATCACCAACCAAGCTTTAATAATAGCTATTGAGAAACAAGGGCAAATTCATACTCGGCTTTGCTGGCCTGCACCTTGCACAGTCATTTGCACTGGTGTAAAGTGAGTGAAAGATGCTGCCCATTCTGACCTGGTAACATTTAGATCTATTTTTCCCTGGTGTAAATGATTGTGCAACATGCAAGGGAGCAGAGAATCAGGCCCTCCGGTGACTCGAATGTGCGTCTGGCTAGATGCAAACAGTGTAAAGAGCTTCAGGATTTGAATAGCTGAGTGCAACACTGTTCCCAAGAAACATAGCTCTTTCAGATGGGCTGACCCAAACTGCTAACCCCAATCCACTTGAATTTGGGGTGACCTTGCAAACAGGCCCCTTTGTGGCTTCTCCCAGGCTGCCTCTCAAGCTCAAAAGGAGCTTCCCATAGACACCCACAAAGTCACCTCTTTGTCCTCCTTGAAATCCCTCCTTAAAACTTTCCTTTTCCATGATGCCTACAAAAAACTTTACAACAGTTAGACTGCTTGTATGCTGAAACTACAGCCCACCATGCTGGCCAATACTGTCTCATCGCTTCCTTGTGCTTCCCTGTCTGTTTCTAGCCACCTGTTGTCTCTTGTCTTCTCCTTAGGCTGTAAGCTGTTTGGGACAGAGAGCATCTTTGTTCACCGAGCACTCTGGGGACCTGGTCCTTGTCTGAGGCTCCTAAACGCTATTCCAGTGCAAACAACACCTAGCCCTTTTTGTCTATCGATTTAAAAGCACTTTGAACAGGAGGTCAGTATTATTGTCCCCATTTTACAGATGGGGAAACTGAGGCACAGAGAGGGGAAAGTGACTTGCCCAAAGTCACCCAGCAGCAGAGCCAGAACTAGAACCCAGGTCTCCATCTAGTGCTCTATCCACTACACACTGCCTCCTATGACACAGAGTAATAATGACATGCGCACCCAGGAGCCAACTTTGCAGCTCCCCTCATGTCTAGCTCTAATAATCAGACTGCTGAGAGTTCGAAGACTAAGCTCAGGAAGCAAAGCTGCGAGCTGCATCCCCCGGCAGCCGTGCACGTATTTCACCTACCTATGTGCATCTCATCAGTGCTGCTGCTCCAATCAAGTGAATTTACACTTCAGGGTGTCGCCTTCAATTTTGTCTGGAGCTCTGCAACTTTGTGGTTCTGTCACTGCAATTCAAGCCCTTCTGTGAAGTAGCCTCGTCTTGGGACGCGGGTAGACGTCTAGCAATCATAATCATTCCCGTCAGCGGATACTCTGGCAGTACTGAGGCCAAACCTGGAAGCAGAACGGTTCCTAAAATACATCTTCGCACCTTTGGTGACTCGGCAGAAAAGGGGCCTGTTTGTAAATTTCAAGAGCCAGGGAACGATTTTTTGGAATCCAGAACTAACAGGAGACGCCAGGTGAATTGGGCTGCCTGAGCAAGCTGGGATGGCAGAGGAACAAAAGCACAGCACTGCAGTCCAATGTGCGGGAGGCAATATTCTCACAATATTCAATGCACTGCGCCTCCAAGGAGGTATTTTCTGTTGGTTCCCCTTTCCAAAATGTGTTCGCATCAATTTTGGGGCTGGAAACAGATGACAAACCTGGTGACTGATTTCCACCGTTTCACCAAAGAAGCAGTGAGAGGGTGCAGTGGGACCCAGTGAGGGCAGGGCAGCACAGTAACCTGGCGTGTTGCAGTCCTGGGGTCTAGTCCTGGTTCTGCTACTAACCTGCTGCGTGACTTTGGGAAAGTCACTTCCCCTCTCCCACCCTTTGTCCACTTACAGTGGAAGTTTCACTGGGGCAGAGACTGTCTGTGCAGCGCCCAGCACAGGGAGGACCCGACCTTGCTTGGGGCCTCTAGGTGGCGGTGCTACGGAAATATTAGTAATAATAACGAGGCATAACAATACTGTATTTACCAGACCGACCTGTAACGTGTGCTACTAGCATCTCCCATAATGAGAATTCAGCAAAGCAAATCAATGCCCTAATCAGTTGAGACCAGTCTCTGACCACTGCATACATCATCCCACTATAAACCTCTCCCTCCCACTCAGCGTAGTGCTCTGCAAGGCTGCTGAGAGAGGCATAAAGAGGGGACAACTGTACCGTGCCTCCCCCACCCCAACATCTGTGTAAATAAAGTGAAATGGGAGCGGTTGGGGTGCTAGTAAACATGGTGTACCGGGCCCCAAATTTCTCTTGATGGGCCTGGCCCACTGCTCCCTGCTGCTGCTTGCAGAAGTGTCACATTACAACAACCTCAAGTAGCAAGTCCCCTTCTTGGTGCAGTAGCGGGACCTTCTCATTTGCCAGCCCAGTAGAGGCACCAACGGCGGGCGGGCTGGTGAGCAGGGCTAGACACCGTCACGCGCACCACCGTGGTGCAGTTGTGGGAGTGCCCGCTGTTGCTGCCACCAGAGATGGGAAATTGTAACCAAAAAAAAAGGGGCGTGTTGTTGCAGCCCAAAGGGTGACACTCATGAAGCACTAAACTCTCCAGGCCTGACGCTCAGTGACCCGTGGGCCCCTTTCTGCTCTGGCAGAATAAAGGGGCCTTGAAGTGAAAAGAGCCTTTTGAGGATCCCCCTGTGAAGGTGTGCAGTTAATGTAAAGGCCTTGCTTCCAGCCCCCAGCAAAAGGCTGGGTCAAGGACATGGCCAGAGAACACTATACTATGACTATTCTCTGCTTCCAGGGGGCCACGAGGTGCAAAGCATAAGTTAGTGCAGCCTCAAGGCTACCTTACACCAGGGGCCTCCCAGAGTACATGGAGTGCAAATGTGTCTTAAAACCACCTTCACTCCCCCCCACCCCGCCATCCCGGTCCCAGTGTCAAAACAGAGTAACTAAGACCAGGCCCTCCAGGTCAGCCCCTCCCTCCGTGGACTTGAAACCAAGGTTGTGGGAAAGGGACAGCACAAACGAGGCTCCATGCCTGTCTCCCTACACTCCACCTAGGCAGGGAACTGCCTTGAAAAATTACTGATATCAGGAAGCACAATGCTGTCTCTGATGAAAGGCGCTGGAGTTCCTTAAGAGCTTGCATCAGTCACTTCTTACCACACACCACGATGCCATCAGTTGTGCCAGGCCAAATTCTGACCTGACATAAGTCTGCGCAACTCCATCGTCTTCAACAGTTTCGCTTACTAACACCAGCTCTGAATGGGCTGCTCCTTTCCTGCCAAGATTCTTTACGGATTTTTGTATTCAGATGAAAGCTTTTTTGGAGCTTCCTGGTTGGAAACATCTCAGTAGCCACCAGATCATAATACTTTTCACTTCTACAGGGCCTTTCATCTGAGGATCTCACGCACTTTACAAATGTTAATGGATTAACCCTCTCAATGCTGCCTAAGTACATTTTATTATATCAATTTTACAGATGCAGGGGGAGGAACCTGCAGCACAGCAAGGTTAAGTGACTTACCCAAGTTTACACAGTGAGTCAGTGGAACGGCTGGGAAGAGAACCCAGGCATCCTGATTCCCAGTGCCTTGTTCTAAGCTCTAAAGATTGGAAGAGTACAACCCTGATTCTCCAAATTCCACATAGCCAGAACCAGAGGCTGGTTGTGTCCCTTGGGTTTGCATAGTCTGAGCATCACTCATGTGAAAATGAATGGTACAGTAATCTCTGTAAGAGGAGCGCAGCGTATGACATCGAGTCTCAATCAAGAGGCAAAGAACTGGATATACTGGGGCTTAGAGGCTAAAAATGTGCCGGTGTGCTGAAAAACATTATTATTATTTGTATTATGGTAACACAGGAGTCCCAGTCACAGACCAGGACCCACAGTGCTAGGTGCTGTACAAAATACAGAACAAAAAGACTATCCTTACCCCCAAAGAGCTTACAATCTAAGTAAAAGATGAGAAACAACAGGTGGATACTGACAGATAGGGGATTACAGCGAAAGAATGAGACGATATTGGTTAGCATGACAGGCAGCGGTCTCAGCCCACCAGCTGTCCAACTGGTGTCAAGTTTTTTGCAGGCATCACAGCAAAGGAGAATTTGAGGGAGGACAATGAGGTGGTTTTGTGGCTGACCACAGGGACTTTGCTCCCCTGCTTCTCCCAAGCAGGGCACAAAGTACAGAAATGCTGCCTGAAGAACAGAGTGACCACAGTTGGAAAAGAAGGTTTCAACCCCTTTGGAGAGTTGAACTAAATGAAGGAGCCAAGCAGCTGGTTCTAAAAGCAACACTCCATCTTCACTTGTCTCCAGTCCTTTGGGATGAGATTGGACCCTTCATCTGGTTAGTTTTAACTGGATTGTCCTCACAGATCAAGAGAGAAAGATGGAAAATGCCCGGGTGTGGCTGTCCTGGCAAATGCCAGATTACAGTTCTCCAAGGTGGCTATGCCACCTTGGGGGAAGCCTGGGGGTGGTTTTGTCGGAGCAGGAGCATCCTGGCATATGATCTTTTCTTTGCAAACCCCCCTAAAGGAGAAGCGAATGTTAGACTAGAGCGGATCTATTTGGATAAATCTTGCTCACCTGTGAACTCTTAAGTTTAACTGGGCTACAGCTGGTGCTGTTTGTCTCAGTTTTAATGCCTTGGAAGCAAAAAAATGAAGAACACACAAGAACAGTATGTTCTTTGAACTAAAACACCAAGTTTGCATTTATTTGGGTATATTGGACCTACTGTCTTTGTCTGCTATAAGCCACAGCTAGACAAAAAGAGAAGGTGTGTGTGCATGAAGTTAATAACTTCTTGGGTCAGATCCACAGCTGATGTAAATCAGCATAGCTCTATGGACATCCATTGGTTTACTCCAGTTGAGAATCTAGTCTCTTGTCTGTCTGTCTGCATATGGACTTTCCCCTTTGGGTCACTGCAGGTCTCAGGGAATTAAGGACATAAAATTGAGAATCCCCAGTGTTCATATATGGTACATTACATAGGGGCCTTGAATATTATAACAGCAGGTTAAAAAGTTTGCCTGGATGAATTCAGGGGGTGGGTAATGGGATGTGGAGCCTTTCGTCTCCATGTCGCCAGTTCAACTACAACCCAGGTTGGTATTTACTAAAAGTTGTTCCCATCTGATGTGAAACAAGTTGTAGGTTTCAGTTAATTTCCGAGACAGCTATATCTGTGTCCTTAAGAGGAGGTCTTTGCAGCTTTGCAGCTGATTCAGGAGATTAAGTAACAGCACAGTTCCAATTAGCAGAGTATCTGGGACCTTAGCCACTTTCTGGGACTTTAGGTCAGCTACACAGTATGGTTAAATTCCCATCTACACTAAACATTGAAGCCTGAATCTAACGGGGGTAACTGTATTATTTTTTAGTAGTTCTGCAGCACTGTAGATCTCTATGTATGGCACTAATTAAAGCAGGTGACAATGGAATCCCTGCTCCAAATTGTTTGCAATCTATATTGAAAATAATATGGGGTGGAGAAGGAAGTGCAGGAGGCCCCGACAAGATGATCACTTCAGAGACTAATGAATGCCGCTTGAGAGTAACTACGTCTGTTTCATCTATAAGAGATATAAATGTAGTTCATAAGGCTCCTTGAAGAAATGGGGTTTGAAATGGACTTGAATGAGGAGTGAGTTATAAGGGATAATCTGACTCAGTTGTCATTGTAGTGTAGATACAGAAGAAGCAAGGCAAATAGAGATTGGTCAGTATGCGTAAAATGCTTTTTGCTTATACTGTAGAATTCAGTATTTCAAGTGACCTAGGGGATTTAGAATGCCCCATTCCTATTAATATTAATGAGAACTGAGGCCCAGATCCTCAAAGGTATTTAGGCTCTTAACTTCCATTGAAATCAACTGCAGGTAGGTGCCTACATAGCTTTGTGGATCTGGCCCTGAATATCCAAATCTCAACCTAGCCTTCCCGCTGTTACCCCCGCTATTTTTTATTGCAGTCAAGCTTTTTAGCTCGATTCTCCCAGTTACTAAGACGCTATGTAAAGAGGCTCTGCTCAATAACAATATTCCATGGCTCCACAGGCAATAAAGACTCAAAGCTCAGGTTCCATGGAACAGGCCCAGCATAGAGATTTCCAGCTTCCTTTGGAGCACCAGGGATTGCCTATTGGCAGAAGTACTGTACTGGTGGCCCAGTGGTCTGTCCCAGGGCGTGGTGTTTCTGTCCTTACCACCTTCACAAGAGGCTGACACCAAGGCAAACAGGAACCTTTATGGATATTAAGGGAGATTAAGATGCAGGTCCTGAGTCAATGCTATGACTAGTGGGAGATCACATGGATATGTTAGGGGACATTAGTATAAGAACAGCACAATGAAGAGGATAAGGGATTTGAGTAAAATGGGATAAAGACACAGGAACAGATGGTCTGTGTGCCAACATACTAACCTAGGTGAGGGAAGACATTTGTTAAGCTAGGACTGCTATTGTCTGCGCTTTGGATAGAAAATATTTCAGTGGAGAGAAAAAAATCACAACAAAGCACCGGGGTTGGGACCATGAAGTCTTTTCAGCTTGAATTAGAATCGAGCAGTTAATACTGGACTGATTTGTGAAGAAGACAATGAGAAGTGACTTGATGATAAGGACCTTAGCTAACCGGAAGGCACTTGGGTTAGTGAAAGCTTTTCTTGCCTTAAAACTTACTTGACTTTTTCCAAACAGCTCATGGAGTGGGTAATTAACTTGATACAATTGACATATCTATGTGGCTTCCAAAGGGCATTTGATAACATTCTGGATAGAAAAAGACCTTTTGTTTGTTTGTTTTTCCTCTCTGTAAAAGAGGAAGCAAGAATTAGATTATGAAAAAAATAATGAAGTGATGCAGCCCATTCCAGATAATGAAGTATGCACATTTTCCAAATGACCAGCAGGAAACCATAAAACGCACTTTACTGTAGGTCTGTTCAATAAATGCAGACTATCCGCAAGGCAGCTGAATACAGCTATTCATATTTACTAATGACATATAACTGGGTAGAAAAAAAAAACATGCGTACTCATGGTACGACGAATGGATTTACTAGATCAGAAAATGAGAGGTTTAAAGGGCAGATGACATCTCATACATCATATCAAGACAAATCAGATTATGGCTTTATGAACCAGCAGCTCTCCAAAGATGGGGTTTGATCTAAGTCCCATTGTAGTGAACAAGAGTCTTGCCACTGACATTAATGGGAGTTGGATCAGCCTTGTGATGAGGAGCTCAGTAGAGAAATAAGTATGGTCCGATGGTAGTGGCACTACCTGAAAACTGGGTTCAAATCCTTGCTTTGCCACAGCCTTCCTCTGTGACCTTGGACAAATCACTTAGCTACTGTGTCTCCGTTCCCCATCTGGAAACAGGGATAATAGTAATCGTTCTCTCCCCTGGGTGCTGTGAGGATAAATACATTAATGATTGAGAGGTGACAGACACTACACCACTGGGGGCCATGTAATAATATCTAGCGCTTTTCATCAGTGGACCTCGAAGCAATTTACAAAGGAAGTCAGTATCATTATTCCCATTTTACAGATGGAGAAACTGAGGGATCCAGCAGCAGAGCCAGGATTAGAACCTATGTCTCCTGAGTCCCAGTCCAGTGCTCTATCCCATCAGAGTACCTTAGACAGATAGCTAAGGAAAATGAACCCATTAAATATACTAGAAAGTTTCCTAGAAAACATTCTAGACAACCAGAGGAAGGAGAAATATCACAAAGAAGGGGACATAGAGGCATTACTGTCGATAAGCACCTACTGTATGTATCAGTTTTCCATGAGCTATAGCTCCATTCCATTAGCAGCTCTTTGAACAAGTTGTTACTTTTGCTGGTGATCTGTTACATCCACTGTAGCTTATTACCCACCCCCCCGTAGTGATATCACAGGAAAATAATTTTGTTTGTGCACTGAAAATATTAATTTACAGGACCAGATCCAGACCTGGTGCGAGTGGAACTCCAGACCTATATCCTGTTACACCAAAGATGAATTTGGCCCATGATGTCAAAAGTGAGTTTGTGGGGGGGGGGGGGGTGAGAAAACCTGGATTTGTGCTGGAAATGGCCCAACTTGATTATCATACACATTGTAAGGAGAGTGATCACTTTAGATAAGCTATTACCAGCAGGAGAGTGGGGTGGGAGGAGGTATTTTTTCATGCTTTTTGTGTGTATATAATAAGATCTTCTACACTTTCCACAGCATGCATCCAATGAACTGAGCTGTAGCTCACGAAAGCTTATGCTCAAATAAATCGGTTAGTCTCTAAGGTGCCACAAGTACTCCTTTTCTTTTTGCGAATACAGACTAACACGGCTGTTACTCTGAAACTAAGAAGTACAAGAGATGAAATATATTTTCTGATGACATGCAGAGACCTGCATATTTAGAATGTGGTTAGTCTCCCATGACACACACAGACAGGCAGTAATGAGATCCAAGGAAACATTTCCAACATGCATTTCTCATCATAAGACTCTGCTGCTTTTAAAAATTATTCTATCATTCACAGAGATGAAACTCACCCCATTTCACTCCTAACATATAGCAGTCTGACAACAGGGTTAACATGCTGGGTGTGGCATGATTACACACACATCTGATCCTGCAATCCTTTCATATGCAGTGCTGTCATTGCTTTCAACAGAAGCTTTGCACATGACACAATGACAGAATGTATGGAAGGATTATCTTCTGTGTCTCACTGCAGTTCTGGTACTTCCCACCCGCAGGCATGGGAGCTTGATAACTGAAATGTTGTACATTTGCTAACCAGTTCATCATGCAGGTGTGATATTAGCGGAAAACAGACACTAATGTCAGAACAACTGAGACAGCTGGTTCAAGTGGGCATATCCAAATTTTTTTCTAACAGTGAATCCCAGTGTTTATGACATCTCAAGTGGCAACATATAAACATAACATGGAAAGTTATTCCGTAACTGTGTTTTTGTTTTGTGCAGAGTGGTTTCTTGTCCTCCCAGATATAGTTTGCAGTACTACCTCTTGCCTTTAATCAGAAACCTATAAACGACTTCCCAAACAAGCCAACTGGAGCAGTTATATATGAATGTCACAAGTAAAGGTATGACTAAAATCTATGGTGTAAATTTTATAGCTGCAGGAAGCTATTTGATACAGGTCAGGTAAGTTACTCAAAGAGAATAAATGTCATGTAAAGAATGACTTTGTGGAGTCTCACTCTTATCAGGAGAAACCACCCCCAAGCCAATCCCTTAGGCTTTGCTGTGTCAGTATCTGGAAACTTGTTGCTGTGAATGGTTGGCATAGAAATCTGTAACCTAATGAGATGGACCAGCTGTGAAAACTGGACCAGGATTATATGCTAAGGTACAGCTAGTGGAAGGCAATTATCTTAAGTGAGAATTTAATAAAATTATTTGAAGAAAATGACAGTAAATCCCCTTATCCATGCAGAATCTGCCTCTGTCATCCTTCCTTTCGAAATGAGTAAAGCTAAATCTATTTATTCTTAAATAACAAGGGCCTGATTCTGATCAGTTTATTCACATTGAATAGCATTTTACTGCACCAGTAATCTCATTGATTTTACTGGGATTGGAGAGGGTGCCATTCAAAATAAGGGTATAAAATCTGGCTCTAAGAAATCCTTTTGTCATCAGAATGTTTTAAAAGTAACCGAACTAAAATAAAGCATCAATGGGATTAGAATAGGTTTTTATTTTTAATATATATATATATATATTTGAATAATTTGTTCAGTAAGAGTTAAATGTGAAACAATGTCAAACATGTTGTCCGGCAGCCAGACATATTAAAGTGAAATTGCTCTTCTACCATTCAGACTCATCCTGTGAAGAGAAGGCAAGATGGTTATCATTTCTTCGAAATACAAAACAGTTGCTGGAAACGTCTTTTCTAAAAATAACAGATTAACTTCCTATAAGGGTACATGAAAATTTTCACTCTGCATGTTTAATAAAAGAACCATCTGAGCTATTTTTAACTTGGACCACTTCATTTCTGGTAGCAGTGGAAAGTTTTTATCATATTCTTTATTAACTAATTTGGAAAATCAGTAGATCAGAATAAACCAATTCCAGTTAATAAAACATGGTTAGTTTCTATGCCATGGAAGTCTAAGCAGGACTTCGGTTTATCACAAAAGCTAGATAATGTTTTTGTTGATTCTTCCTCAAAGCAATAATGGCATTAAGATATCGGTCTTCTACAGTTAGAAAAATGCCACAGTGGAAAAGTATTTAAGGAAAACCCAGGGCCTGATCTTGGAATTCTTTTCTAGAAATCTTTAGTGACTACAGTAGGTCTGTTGGCTTCAATGGGACTACTTGCGAGAGCGACTTTGGGTTGCAGCACTGACCCTACCAAAGCAGCCTTGAAGTTCTGGAGATTTCAGTTCAAATTCCACTTAAGGTAACAAAGGAATTAATTTTGTGGTCTCACTCTAGTTCCCATATATCCACAAAAAGAAAAGGAGGACTTGTGGCACCTTAGAGACTAACAAATTTATTTGAGCATAAGCTTATGCTCAAACAAATTTATAAGTCTCTAAGGTGCCACAAGTCCTCCTTTTCTTTTTGCGGATACAGACTAACATGGCTGCTACTCTGAAACGTATGTCCACAGTTATTACTGATATTTGGCCTGACTGATGCTATCTGAACAGCACAGGCTCAGGACTACTTTGAAGGTCAGGAGCGAGGGGCATTGACAAAACTCTGTAAGAGGAAGTTTGCATAGCACCTGCCTACAGTCTGCTGGATTCAAGTGAGGTAAAGCCAAGAGATCTTGATTACCTTTGCCAAGGGCTCTTCAACTATGCAGCTGGGTTTAGAAGAAAAAAACAAATTAAACAAGATATCAATATCTCCAGCATGAGATCTACGCCACCTTTTTATTCAACTACTAAACTATTTAACTGAACTACTATGCCACTCCTTTCAAAACACAATTATTGCTACCGTATCTTACATTTTTCAGTAAGACTCTAATCTATAATCAATACGACTATGTATTTGTATTGCACCAAAAGAGTGCTAGATACTTTAAAATATTTTTATTTGGACTGCAGTAGCCTGGAGGAGCCCCAGCGCCACATTTACTAAGTGCTGTACACCACAGAAAACAAAAAGGCATTCCCTGACCAAAGAGCTTTCAGGCCACATAAAAAGACACAATCCTGCCACTGTTGATTTATAAGCTAGGCTCAAGGCTCAGGCCACAATTTACAACTAATTTGGGGTGTCTCCATTTTTGAGTGTCTGATTTTAAACATGTAGGGTGAAATCCTGGCTTCACTGAGTGAATGGGAGCTTTGCCAGTGATTTCAGCAAAGCCAAGGTTTCACCGTTAGTCTTGATTTTCAGAGGTGCTGAACACCTGCAGCTCCTGTTGCTTTCAAGTGGAGTTATGGACGCTTAGCACCTCTGAAAAACTGGCCCTAGGTGTCTCAAGTTGGGCATCCAAAAATACAAAGAAGCAGCCAAATCCTTTGATACCAATGAAGTGGTTACATAAGAGCAGCCATGCTGGGTCAAGCTAATGGTCCACTGAGCCCAGGATCTTGCCTTCTGATAGTGGCAAGTGTCAGATGCTTCAGAGGGACTGGACAGAACAGGGCAATTACTGAGTGATCCATCCCATGTCGTCCAGCCCCAGATTAAGATACTTTAACAGCAAAAACTTGACTTGAGTGTTTGGGTGTATTTCACAGCCTTTAAATGTGAAATTAAGTAAAAACCTATGTACAATGAGCTTATGTAAAGAAACAAAGTACTTTGCTAACACCTGAAGTGCAATGTTTTTAAGAAATACCAGTTTCATCATATGGTACCTTGAGCTATCATCACCAGTCTGAGTTGCAACAGTCCTGTGTTGCAAAAACAAACAAAAGCAGATTAATTACATGTCTTTTGCATCCTTCTTTAGTAAGATATTAGTTTTAAGATCAGAAAATCAAATCTACTTTAAGCTTTTAAAATTCACTTTGGCAAATCCAACACAATACAAGCCGGTGAATGAACAAAAAGACATTTCTTATTCTTTCAAGGATGATTACAAAGATGAATTTCTAAAGAGGAGACAACATACTTGGCTTATTTAGTCAAAAGTAACATCGCTGACATCATTACAAAAGCATTTCCACAGAAACAGAACAAATAATTAAATAAGTGCTTTCCTGACATTATCAAAGCATTTTAAACCAAAACAGGCCCAGAAAACAACAAAATGCAATTAAACCCTAATTTAAGACCTGATTTTACAATCTGGTGCTATGATGAGTAGTACTTTATGCCATGTGCAGTCCCATTGACTCCTAGAGTAAGGGAGTATGAGTGGCAAAAATCGGTCCTTAGAAAATGCCTTCTTATGGAAAAAGCTTAGATCTTTTAAAAACATACAAAACAGTACAGTATAAAGATCTCTAAGTGTGTGTAGCTTCTTGGCCTACAATAGTTCTTACAGGAATATATCCGAGAGCTCATAAATCAGCAAAGTGAAATAAAACACAATCACACCTGTGCTTAAAAAGGCAACAAATACGTATTTTACAAGATGAAGATAAGGAGAATTGCTTAATTGGAGCTGAAAGGCAGGATTTATCCATTCAAAATTATACTATAAATAGTGACATTATAGTGGAGGTGCACTGGATTGACTATGTTTAACCCCTTTTCTTAGCTCTCTCATGCTAGGAATAGCTTCTAATCCCAAATGCTATTCTCACTGAGATTAACAGGACCAAGAGCTGTTCTCTGTTCTTCAACATTAACGAATCAGAGCTGATATTCTTTAAAAGTAGTATTAGCTTCTTTCCTGTAAAAACAGAAACCTTTCTGGTACTCCAAACCAAGGGCTACAACAGTCTGATTTGCCAGGTGTTAACGTCCATGTTTAGTTCTGAGTAACAGAGACACTTGGTTCTTAGACAGTTATAAAGGCCTGTAATACAGAAGTTACAATGCTGAACACGCCACTTCCCCATACAAAACAATCTGATCACTCAGGTTTGATACAAACCGCTTTGGTGACAGTTTGAAGCCAAAGCCACTTCCAGGGGTTAGAAGGAAAATATCTCTGCAGCTGTTTGAATGCACCACTCTCAAATTAGGGGCAGAAGGAACAGAGAAGTTGGAGGAGGTGAGAAAGGGAAGCACAGAAAAGAAGAGAGTGAGAAAGCTTTTAAAACATACGAATTATAAAAAAACAAACAACAGGTGGCTTAGAAAAACAAAGTTGTAATGCTATCTTTCTTATGGTTTGTGTTCTGACCAGGAACCACTGAACAGATGAGATGCAATAGGTAGCACAGGACAAAAAAGGCATCCTTGAATACTAGAAACTGACAAAGGAAAGAAATAAGTGGACCAGTCAGTACAATAGTCCCTTGCCACCTATAAAAACTGGACTTAGGCCCAGAACCTCAAAAGGTATTTAGGCACCTAATTCCCATTGATTTTAAAGTACAAGTTTCTGTCTGATAGGGATTTACTCATAGAGGTTATATGCCTGATGGCCAAAAGGAAATGTCATAGCTTTTTGAAACAACACTAGAATGCTCCCAGAAATCTGCTTTTTAACAACACTGAAGAGAGACGCTGAAAGTGATTTCAGGATGTCTCTACTCTACTCAAAATACATTTGGATTTCTTCCACTCTGTTCCTTGAGAGACTCCTCCTATGACATGGTAACCAATCTTGTGTATGTGCTGGCTGCCTGACAGATACAATGGGCCAGTTCCAGCGGTGGCGAGTTTTCCTTTGTTCCACACGTCTCAAGGCCCATCCTCCTCACACTAGGTTTAATGTTCGCTTTGGGTTTCAAGATAAGTCTCTGCTTACTGCCTCTTATGAAGAACCTTTATGCACAAGCTGAAATACTCATTAGGCATGACGTCCCAGTAACCGGTTATACAAGATATCTGAGCAAATTGATAAGCCCCCTCCAACTGTGGAGTCCTATTTATTACCTGTATCCTCAGCACAGGAAATACCTAACTAGAATGGCATCTGGGCTTGGGTCGCATCTATAGCTGCTCCCACATTTACACTCTTGAAGAATTAATTAGGAAAGTAGCAGGTGACAACCCTCATTGCCAAATGCTTAGAGAAGGGTTCCAGCCAATGCCTTTGCCACTTGACACCCGGGGTGTGTGCTCAATGGTTACTCCCACTCCCTTCACTGATTCACATTCATTTTAAGGCCAAATGTAGCTGCAAATAACTCCACTGAGACCAAGCATAGCTATAGCAATTAGATAAAGCAAGTAACAAAAGCTAGGGATGCTTCCAAACACACTCCTTAAATAAGATCCATACAGAAGAACAGAAATAATACCAATAGTTAGAAAAACTGAGGTCCTGAGCAACTGTGGTCATTATTTCATTATCACACATTTAGCAAAGCACCCACCCCTGCTTACAAAAATGAAGAGCTATCTCTGTCTGTCATAGCGACAAAGAGTCCTGTGGCACCTTATGAATCCGACGAAGTGGGTATTCACCCACGAAAGCTTATGCTCCAATACATCTGTTAGTCTACGAGGTGCCACAGGACTCTTTGCCACTTTTACAGATCCAGACTAACATGGCTACCCCTCTGATACTTGTCTGTCATAGGTACTTACATGACCCCCAACTGAGTGCCACAAAGTCTTTAATGCAATATCCTTGCAATTTTCCTGTGAGGCAGGGAAGTGCTATTAACTCCATTTTACAGATGGGGAATTGAAGCACAGAGACATTAAGTGATTTGCCCAAGGTCACACAATGAGTCTGTTGCAGAGCAGGGAATTTAACTCCAGTCACCCAAGTCCTAAGTATTTGCAGGTATGAACCCTGCCAAAACCTGAATCTGTGTTGACAGGGAGTTTGGTAAGTGCAAATCAAATGTCCAGACCACTAAACCATCCCCATTTATTTAATAACGGTCCCTCAGATCAATGCAACTGAGATATTTGCAATGTAGATCTAATTCTGGATGTAAATTTTCTTTTGCACATCTATGGGGAGGCAAAAAGGTTGGATGCTGATAAATCCAGATAATTCACTAGATGTCTTGGTGACAAATTAACAATAAAGACATGTATATAGCCATTTTTATCAGAGGATCTCAAAGCACTTTAGAAAGGTGATTTAGTATTATTATTCCTATTTTGTAGATAGGAAAAATGAGACATGAGAAAGTTAAGTGGTTTGACCTGTGTCACACAGTGAGTGGGGCGCAGAGTCAGGGAGAGAAATAAGAACTCCTGAATCCCAGTGCCAGGTTCTAATTTATAGACCACTCTTATACGGAGAACTGGTTGCACACTTAGAAACATTTTTAGCAAGATGCACAGAGATTTAGCTATGCAACTTTCAAACAGTAAAAGCAGCTGGAAGGCTGGACTCCCAACGCACCACACTGAAAGTTCACGCCTTAAGGGATCTAAAGACTACAGTTGGCTGCAGAATCCTTCACAGTTTATTGCTATTTCAATGCACACACAGATTTAGGGACCCATGTACCACAGCTATATATAAAGGACTCTGAGACTGGCTAATCCTGCCCAAACATTTCCAGAAGACTCTGTCTAGCAGATCTTCTCATTATATTTACCAACTTGAAATTCACCTTTTCTTATTATTCCCTCCTATAGATCTTCACTAAACCAGGTGCAAGGGGAGATGAAAATGACACACCCTTCTCTTTCAGAAGGGATTTACCCAAAGGGAGGGGCATGGTAGTGACACTGCTTGTGGTACTTACTAGTTTTAAATCCCACTAGGAGTTACTCACCAATCCTCCCAAAAGCTGCTAAGGGGATGCCCTGGCGAGCATCATCCACTCTATGGGCAATGCTGGCCCTTTACAGCATCCCTCCAGTGGATGGAAGGCTGTGGCCACTTAATTCAACACGGAAACCATCCCAGTAGTGTAAGTACCACAAAAACACAACATTTAAATTAGTTTATATCTAATGAATTGCAATCTAATGAATTAATAGAGAGAACAGCTGTTACCTTTTCTCCGATCCAAGAGCGCCCTCTGTCTGAGTGCTGTAGAAGTTCAAATGCAAGTACAATCATTTCAAAAAGCCATTGATCATTCAGGATTAGCCCTTTAAACTGCAGCTTTTGGGTATTTATAATATTCAAAACCCCAGACTGTTTATGTTTAACTTGCTATTTGCCCTCGGCTCCTACAAATTTATTGCTAAATGTAGGTACTTCAAAATTAAAATGTGTAGTTAAATAATGTTGAAGTGGAATTGCAACTTTCTTTGAAAGAGTTCCTTTTAAGACACAAAATGCATTTTACAGCCTACATCTGAACATTTTAAAGCCAAAGACAAAAGGTTCGACTGTGACTATCAATTTGGGGTGCTGGTCCTGAGACAGCACAGACCTGACCTGCAGTGATGCTCATCACCCAGCACATTGAATGAAGTCCATGGGAGTTGTGAGTGCTCAGCACCTCTGCAAATCAGACACAGTCTATTTTCAGAAAGTTCACCTGAGAGTTATTCAGGTCAAACTCCACAGTCTGCGGAGTGATGACATCCTGGTATTATCTCATGTTATCATTTCCTTTCAAACGGTAGCTAGTAAATGCCACCTGTTCCATTGCTCACCTCACATGTTTGGTCGATTCCCTCGGTGCTCTCTTATCTGTAAAACGTACAAATGTATTATGGTCTCTCTAACGTTAGAATTTCCTGATTAAGGCTTGATTTCTCAGCCTTAGCACTGCATTCAAGTTATTTGCTTTGTGATGTATTTTAAATTAGCATGCTGCTGTTCATGCTCTAATATTGGATCAATGTTTTCAGTACAAACCAGTGAAAATTATGGCAGGGTATAAGATAGCTGAGGTACACACTACAGTAGCCTTGTAACAAACAAAAAAACATGACAGCCAGACAGAGGAAAGTACTTTTATAACTATCTTAAATGTTCTTTGAGATCTCTAAAAATAACATACCTGGGCCATTCAAAAGCTCTGACTCTTCATACTAAAGGAGAGACAGTTCATTTCAGTCAATCAGAAAAAGTCAGGCATTTTTGTGAAAAAATCCACTTTGGGACATAACCAGAAGTACTGCATTCCTAAATGCATCACTAGCATCTGTTTCCCTAATGCAGGCAGAGGAAGTAAAACAAAGATTTATAATTGCTTTCTTTCTTTGCTTCATTTTGGGATTCATAATTTTTCTGTCTCTGGTAGTCTTCTATTCCCTCTAAACAAATGGAATGAACTCCAATCATTGGTATAGTTAATGTCCCTGGGCTTCTTTTCTTTGGTCTGACTATTTTTATATCACACTAGCTGACAGCACAACAACATCCTCAAGAGGGGTAATCCCATCAACGACCTCCCCCGAACTGTTAGTAATACTGATATACTCACCCAGAAATTGGTGACATTTAAGTAATTAGATATCTCACCAGAAAGCCTCTCAATCTCACTTTGAAAACAAAGCAAAATGCAAGTAGACGTGTCACTCACCAGAACTATTTTAATTTACAAAATTAACTTACATCAGTTTATTGGAATCATAGCAGCTAGAAGTTGGGAAGATTTATTTATCTAGCTGAAATTCGTTCACCCCTGTGCAGCAGAATTACAAGTCCATTTAAGTTTCATACTAAGGGCTTAAATGGGCTATAGAACTTTAGCTGGCTCATCTGTACTGGGGGAATTTAATCTATCATCTCACCCCAGCCAATGCAGAGATGTTCCTTGTGGCCCTAATTTATCAGAGCACTTAAATACATTCTTAATTTTAAGCATGTGCTTAAGTCCCAATTAAGTCAGATGGGCTTATGTTCTCCAATGGTTTCTCATGTCTAGTTTTCAGTGACTTAAACAATGGCCTTAGTTGTTCCACAGTATACCAGAACTCATTGTTGAGAGGTTTTCATAGAATCACAGAATATCAGGGTTGGAAGGGACCTCAGGAGGTCATCTAGTCCAACCCCCTGCTCCAAGCAGGACCAATCCCCAATTAAATCATCCCAGCCAGGGCTTTGTCAAGCCTGACCTTAAAAACTTCTAAGGAAGGAGATTCCACCACCTCCCTAGGTAACTCATTCCAGTGTTTCACCACCCTCCTAGTGAAAAAGTTTTTCCTAATATCCAACCTAAATCTCCCCCACTGCAACTTGAGACCATTACTCCTTGTTGTGTCATCTGCTACCACTGAGAACAGTCTAGAGCCATCCTCTTTGGAACCCCCTTTCAGGTAGTTGAAAGCAGCTATCAAATCCCCCCTCATTCTTCTCTTCTGTAGACTAAACATCCCCAGTTCCCTCAGCCTCTCCTCATAATTCATGTGTTCCAGTCCCCTACTCATTTCTGTTGCCCTCCGCTGGACTCTTTCCAATTTTTCCACATCCTTCTTGTAGTGTGGGGCCCAAAACTGGACACAGTACTCCAGATGAGGCCTCACCAATGTCGAATAGAGGGGAACGATCACGTCCCTTGATCTGCTGGCAATGCCCCTATTTATACATCCCAAAATGCCATTGACCTTCTTGGCAACAAGGGCACACTGTCGACTCATATCCAACTTCTCGTCCACTGTAACCCCTAGGTCCTTTTCTGCAGAACTGCTGCTGAGCCATTCGGTCCCTAGTCTGTAGCGGTGCATGGGATTCTTCCATCCTAAGTGCAGGACTCTGCACTTGTCCTTGTTGAACCTCATCAGATATCTTTTCGCCCAATCCTCCAATTTGTCTAGGTCCCTCTGTATCCTATCCCTACCCTCCAGTGTTTCTACCTCTCCTCCCAGTTTAGTGTCATTTGCAAACTTGTTGAGGGTGCAATCCACACCATCCTCCAGATCATTTATGAAGATATTAAACAAAACCCGCCCCAGGACCGAGCCTTGGGGCACTCCACTTGATACTGGCTGCCAACTAGACATGGAGCCATTGATCCATGTTTTCCTGCTATTCACCCTAAATTTGCATTTGTTTAATTTCATCCCATGTAGGAAAAAGGAAAACAAGCAAAAACTGTGGGTCAAGGAGAATTCAGATGGAAAACAGGCACAAAAGTGAGCCGATTTTTCTAAATGAACTCTGACAGGAATGAATCCACCTTTTGCAAAATTTGGAAGTGCTATTGAAAGCAAATACATTTTAGCACTGTTGTGGACCATTTTAAACCCTCTGTAAGAAAATACTAGTGCATCAACCTTACTTTTCATATTCTTCTTTCTTTAATGCCCAATCTAAGAAGAGAAGGGAGAAAAAAGGAGTCATTAATTTTTCCACCCAAAAAAAAAAAGGTGAAGTTCTCTTTACCAAACTCCATACAAGTCCCCATTACTTTCCAACATTAAAAGATCCATGCAAATTTTCCCACAGATAATTTCTTTTTTGTGGACATTTTTGTCTTTCACCAAGTCTGTTCACAAACAATTTAGGGCCCTGATCTTGTAAAATGTGGTGTGAAACATGTTGTTTTCTATGTGGTTCAATGCAGGTGCAGTCCTCTGTCTACATGCTACATGTTGCAGCATTGGGGTCTAAGACAGCCATACCTTGCCCATGGATTTCTATGCAAAGTTCTATTGATTTAAAGGTGAAATGTGGGTGCTCAGCACCTCTGAAGCTCAGGACACATATTAGATGCTAAATTTAAGGCATCTAAGTTTAAACATTTTGGCCAGAATATATACCTTAAAGTCTAACTCATTTTATCAGTGGTTAATTTTACAATACATATCCAATTTCTTCATTTTCATCATTTTTCTACCACAATATTGCATCTAAACCTTTTCAAACCCACACATTTAATCTTCAATTCTGTTTCTAATATCTATAATGATCCAGCTGGGAAACTTCTAGGTTCTTTTTAGATTATGTACCTTTAGTTTTATAACGCAGCCTTGAGTTCTAATGAAAACGAAACAGAATGAAAATGGGATTAGGCACAAATATAGAAACATTAACATTGAAATCTTTGTATATTGAAAAAACAGAATTAGCTAAAGTGATTTCTGTAATTATTCCCTGAGCAACTGCAGAGAGCTGTCATACATTTAACCACCTAAAAATTGAAATACATTATGTAAAATATATACCGCATTTTTTAGCTTCCTATTTTCTGTCCTCAAAGCATCAATTTCTTGGACCTAAGAAAGAAAAATAAATATATCAATCATTGTGTTGGGAAAATTTTATCATCTGTGTCACCTTTGTAGATCTTGAAATTAATGTCAGCTTTTTCAGGTCTTATTACAATATACTTGTCAAATTTTAAAACACCTGTAATATTGTTCTTAATTCTATATGTTAGGTATATGCTGTAAACAACTTTAAGAAAGTTAACTCGTTTACTGATACCGAATAAATATGATAATCACATTAGGCTAATAAATATTGTAATCACACAGGCTCTGATCCTGCAACGTGACTTCATTGGTGCTCCATGCAAGAGCAGGATTCTACACAGAGAGTATATTCCAGGAACAGGGCCATTGTTTTAAAAGTATAATGTAATTTAGCAGAATGTTACTACCCAGATGGATCACAAAAATGAAGCCAGTGAAAGATATAATGACTATTGTGAGGTTTACTCCTTCCTTAATGTCACACACACAGTCAAGCCATGTTACCAACAAATCCAGATTTCATAGAGTTTATGACCAGAAGGGACCACTGGATCATCTTGTCCGACCTACTGTGTACCATGGGCCATTCAATTTCACTCAGCTACCCCTCTATTGAGCCCAATAACTTGAGTTAGACTAAATAGTTGTGTGCCACAGTCAGAGAACAGGAGAGACCCAGGTCAGGGGCGATGGAACGAAGGGAAGTAGGGGGGACTAGCACCCCTGCAATGGAAATATTGTGGGAGCTCCACCCCTGTGTAAACTTGCATGCATCTGGGGCAGAGGGGGAGAGCTGGATCCAGGAGGCTGGAGCTGTCGCCGCAGGATCCGGCGTCAGGCTAGGGAGCAGGGAATGGGAATCAGAGAAGCTGGAACACACTTGGGAGAAGTTTGCAACCCCTGGAACCCACCTTCCCAGCCAAGAGCTGGCTGCCTAAGTCTCAATACCTCCCCTCACTCCCCCTCCTATCCCTTGACCTCATTCACAGGGAACTTCTGACCACCCTGATTCCCAACGAAGGTGCCCTGGTCTGATTTAGTTGGTTGTTCAAACTATACACTGGGATTTTAAGACTGTTACAATCTGTCTCACTCTGGAGATACTACTGGATTCTCCTCTGCTATCCGCTCCCTGTGCATCTAAGTGGAATATCCCATGTTTACAGAAGGAGAGCGGGGAAGGAGACTTTTCTGGCTTGAGCACTTTCATTGTGCTCAGCAGGGAGAGGAATGGATAGCTCAGTGGTTTGAGCATTGGCCTGCTAAACTCAGGGTTGTGAGTTCAATCCTTGAAGGGGCCATTTGGGATCTGGGGCAAAAATTGGGGATTGGTCCTGCTTTGAGCAGGGGGGTGGACTAGATACCTCCTGAGGTCCCCTCCGACCCTGGTATTCTAAGATTGTGTCCCTTCACATTTAGAAGAATTACTTTCCTGTTGGTTCTGATTGTTTATGTTGCATTATCTGGTGAATAGAGGAATCATTTTTAGCAAAAGGTGGCCTTGCCTACACACAAAAGTTATACTGCTTTATTATTTTTATTTGTTATTAATTACAGTATTATTATTACTATTATTATTATTTTAACAATTATACCATATGGGAAGGGGAATAAGCTATAGCAATATAAGGCACCTTTATACTAGTATAAGAGCATTCACACTAGTGATTGTACATTATAACTATATTAGTAAAAAAATAACACCACGAATAGACATAGTTATACCAATCTGAAAACAGTGTGTAGACCAGACCTCACAGAGTCTGAGCTACATACACGAACCTCAGTTTTCACAGGCTGAACATTAATAATGTATATGTAAATGTCTTCAGGAATCTTTTTTTTGTTTGTTTGTTATGTATTACTTACAGACTGACTGCTGTCTAAAAAGGAACAGATTTCATGGACAAGTCTCTTTCTCTGATCCTTATTTTTCCTACAAAATACAGGAATTTTAGACTATAGTCACATTTTTAAATGTACTTTGATGAACATTAAGTGTAAATCAAACAGAATAAAAAGTGAACTAGAAGTACAAAGGCACGGCATATGAAAGAGCTCAGCTTCTCAGAAAAGGTACTTACAAGATTTGCAAATAGGTTTCATTTTTCACCAGCACCTGCTCACCATTTTCTGTATGAAACATGCACACATTATATTATTACACTTTAATGAACATAATAGCTCTTTTCCAAAAATGTCATAATCAGGAATAATAGCAGCAGAATAAGTGTCACACAGACCCACGGCTTTAAAGCAAAAACTATATAGGGCTCAATCCTGCAAGTTGTTCAACGCAGGCGGACCCCTGCACCCTAACATTCACTTCATGGGGCACCAGGTGGGAACAGAGATCTGCCCATGTGGCTCAATTTGCAGGAGCAGGGCCACAGTCTGCAGGAAGACAATGTTAAGTCCTAGCAGTACAATGAACTGTTTGTTTTAAACTTGTCTCTCAACTGACCTGGAGACTTATGTAGCCAAGGGCCTGAGTTCAGATTTCACTCACACTGATGTATCCCCAATTATTTAAATGCAATCGTTCCTAATGTACAACAATGTGAGTGAATGGAGAATCAGGTCTAAGGCTGCTTAAGGGCTTGATCCTTTGGGATGTTGAATACCTCTTCTGAGACTGCCTTCAGTGGGAGTTGAGGATGCTCAGCACCTTGCAGAATTGGACCCTAAATTCTCATCCGTAGTTGCTTGTTGGCTAATATTACGTTGGAAATAAATTACTGATTGGAAAGGTTGACCTGATTATTTTGTCATTCCTGAAGAGTGATTTTAACAACTATCATTTTGGCCTGGCGCCTTGCCGTTTGAGACACCTTACATAAATAGATCCAAGGATTAGAACTTACCCTGTTTTTCAAGTAATGGCATTTTGAGAGTGGAACCTGAAATCAGAAACAGAGATGAGTTTAGACTACAATCTACAGTTATTCCTTCCTTGTAGGGATGCTACAATTTTTAACCTTCATACCCTAGCAGGTCCGTTTCTAAGAGCTAAGTAAAACAAAATCCATCGATCAGCTTTGGTGTGGGATGTACAAACCCTCCTGGACCCTTGGATAAGCACTTGTGGGGGTAGTCCATAGCTTCACTTTCCAGGAGCTGAGCTAACTAGATGAGCTAGATAACCAGAACTCCCCATGAACTTGGGGGGTGGGGTGCTAAAGGGAGAACCCCAATTCCCCACCCTGGTCTTCATCCTGGAATTTGGGGTGGAGGAGACTGTAAGACAAGCTCACCCCATCCTTCTTTACCTCCCTGTAATTTGTGGGGTGGCAACAGGAGGATCTCACATGAATTCCTCCCATGTAATGGGTGGGGATGAAACATCCCCAATCTCCCCCTTAACCACACTCAGAGATTTGGGAGGGGCAAAGCAAAACCTTCACAGCCCCCCCTCTTATTCATAACCAGGAATCTGGGGAGTGGCTTAAGCAAAACCCCACTGCACCCCAATAATTTGAGGGGCTATAATGAGACTCCCTCACAACCCCCACTTTAGTTATCTCCTAAGGGGTTATAGTGAAACCCCCCATAGCTGCCCCACACACCCCAGGAATTTCAGGGGCTCCCCACACCCCCCCATTCACCCCCATGAATTCGGGAGGCACCGACAGCTCCCCCATTCACCCAGGAATTTGGGGGCTATAGTGAAACCCCCACGCCCCCATGCACCCCCGGAATTTGGGGGCTCCCCAGAGCTTCCCCTGGAATTTGGGGGCTCCCCATACACCCCCATGCATCCCAGGGACTTGGGGGCTTCCCAAAGCTCCCTCATTCACCCCAGGGATTTGGGGGGGGCATAGTGAAAATCCCCATATCCACCCCCCGCCCCCCCCCGGGTCTGTCTCTCCCCGCCCTGCGCCCCGCACCCACCCGGCCCCGGCGGCGGAGCCTCGCTCTGCAACGGCCGCTCCGCGCTCGAGGCGCCGGTTCCAACGGCCCGGGCTGGAACTGGGGGGAGGGCGAGGCCGCGGGTGGGAGGGGGCTGTAGCGCGGGGGGGGCTTGGCACTGCGGAGGGGGGATTGGCACGGGGGGCAGGAGCAGCCTATGGGGGGCTTGGCACTGGGGGGCAGGAGCAGCCTATGGGGGGGGCTTGGCACTGGGGGGCTACAGGAGCGGCAGGGGGATTGCGGGGGGGGGGCAGGAGCAGCCTATGGGGGGGCTTGGCACTGGGGAGGGGGGATTGGCACGGGGCGCAGGAGAAGCAGGGGGGCAGGAGCAGCCTATGGGGGGCTTGGCACTGGGGGGCTACAGGACCTGCAGGGGGATTGCACGGGGGGGGGCAGGAGCAGCCGGGGGGGGGGGATTGGCACTGGGGAGGAGGGATTGGCAGAGGGTGCAGGAGAAGCGGGGGGGGCAGGAGCAGCCTATGGGGGGCTTGGCACTGGGGGGCTACAGGAGCGGCAGGGGGATTGCACGGGGGGGGCAGGAGCAACCTATGGGGGGGCTTGGCACTGGGGAAGGGGATTGGCACAGGGTGCAGGAGAAGCGGGGGGGCAGGAGCAGCCTATGGGGGCTTGGCACTGGGGGGCAGGAGCAGCAGGGAGGATTGGCATGGGGGGCAGTAGCAGCCTATGGGGGGCTTGGCACTGGGGGGGCTACAGGAGCGGCAGGGGGATTGCACGGGGGGAGCAGGAGCAGCCTATGGGGGGGCTTGGCACTGGGGGGGCTACAGGAGCGGCAGGGGGATTGCATGGGGGGAGCAGGAGCAGCCTATGGGGGGGCTTGGCACTGGGGTGTGTGCTCAAGAGCAGCAGGGGGGATTGGCATGGGGGGCAGGAGCAGTCAGGGGGCTTGGCACTGGAGAGCAGGGGGGATTGGCATAGGGGGCCGGAGGAGCAGGGGGGATTGGCATAGGGGGCAGGAGCAGTTGGGGGGCTTGGCACTGGGGGGGGGGCTGCAGGAGCAGCAGGGAGGATTGGCAAGGGGGGTCAGGAGCAGCGTATGGGGGAGGTTTACTCTCCTTCCTCAGGGTGAGTCAACAGAAGTTCCAGGTTGTTGCTCAACCCTTATACAACCCCCTTTGGCCCAAGCACCTAGTCAATATTCGGGACTTCGGCAGGTTTTTTCTGTTAAGAGGCGAAATTAGGAGTCAGATATTTCTTTGGTGCTATCTTGTTTATTTACAAAGTACACAAAGTCCTGTTTCCCTAAACACAATAGAAACAAACAATAGCAATTTGCTCAGAAATGTAGGTCTGCCTTTCCATCGAGTACTGTGTCCAAAAGAACCTCTGTCTCTTGGCTTTGTCCCAGGGCCACACTCATCACATCTTCTCTTGCCCAGTGTTTGCAATCTTTCCCCAGGAAACACATAGAGCTTAGCTTCTGTCATCCTAGCCATTCAGCCCATTGTCTTGGGCTGTGGCTTCCTACCATTTCCAGCTGTCACTCTCCAAAGGGGCATTTAATTGCTCCTTCCATTTGGCCTGAAAGAAGGGTGGTTAGCCGACCCATCAGCTTTAATGAGGTCTGCAATTGTCCATAGATCAAAGAGCCACGCAGCAGTCAGCATAACACACCTCTTTTTTTCTCTCCAGGTATTAGGCATGCCGTTGTTTTCTCGCAGGTTGACCGTCAAAATTGTGCAGCTTCTCAGGGCTCAGGCTAGAGATTTTTAGGCCAAAAATAATAGAATTAAGGGTTGTGGGAGAATTGTCATTTGGGATTCTGTGCAACAGTTTGTCTTGCAGTTCAATGACTGCAACAGCCTCTGCGCTGTTTGTCTGGAAGCCTAAATAAAGTTTAGATTCTGATGATCTTCAGGGCCAAAAGGGGACAAAACCCCCTCTAAGCTACCACAATGATGCCAGGTGTCAAGTGGTGATAATATCATTGAGGGTGATTTGCTGCATCTCAAGGAATCATGCAGCAAAATGCTTCATTGCAAGAGCATGCTCCTTGAAACACTGTTCCCAAGTCAAGCCCCAGTGTAGTATCCCCCTTCCACATGAGAAAGACTTGACAGCTCCACAGTGTAAAGTACATTGAAAACACACCCACGCTGCAGGAAATTGAATGCATTTATGCTGAGGCTGCTGGGAGTTGTAGTTGCAACCCCTTCCTACGAAAGAGGATGGGTGTTGCTTGACAGTACATTCCTCCTCCTTGTGAACTACAACTCCCAGTGCTGCAATAGGACGAAACAAGGAAGGAAGCAAGCAGCTAGCTGCACAGGAGAAAGGAGGAGTTGGTTGCTCAGTGCCTAGCCTAGTATTACCCACTGCAGAAGGGGCAGGGAGGGGGAAAGCAATCGCTTGCAAAAATGAATGTAGTCTTTGCAGTGAAGCAATATGTGTCCAAGATGATTGAAGACAGCGGGCCTGGGATGAAGGTCCTCCTGATGGATAAAGAAACGGTGAGCTAGGCCACTATGGCTTCTATATTTACAATGGCATCTCCTTTGTCTCTGTCATTTTGTCTTTCATGAGCTACTGGGGTAACATTGGCTTCTAGCCCGACCACAGGTTGGAGTCTTCCTCTTGTGATGGTGTGGATCTACAGGAAGATAAAGATGTCTTTGCTACTCTAGTGCATGCCCTGCCAGGGAGTAGAGGGAGTTTATGGCTTCCTAGACCCTCCTCCTTTCCTCATCTTGGCTCTAATAATTCGCAAACTTGATGTCCCTTCCTAAGCAGTTAGCTCCTGGGGGACTACCTGCCAGTGCCGGGCTAGGGAGCAGGCTGTAAGCAGTTCTGCTCTGCTTCCTTAGTGGGATGAGGAGCAGGTTGGAGAATGGGGGTATCAAGGATTTGTGTGAGGTGGCTCCTCTCAAGCACCAATAAAGCTTCTGCCACACCCGCTCCATGAACACTACTGAGGCCATGCTTTGCAATGTTAGCCCAGTGCACCAACGGCTGCTGCACACCTGCGTATTGACATAAAATTGCAATGAACTATCCAGGGAAACTGAGGTACAAGAGGTGAAATAATCTATCAAGGGTCACACAGCAAATCAGTGGCAGAGCCAGGGGGAACTGAACCCAGGAATCCTGACTCCCAGTCCTGTGCACTAACCAATAGTCAACACTCCCTTGTCTCGGTATCTCATGAGCCTGCCCCAGCAAGCTGACATAACTTGGCTTCTCCTTCATTCTCCCTGCAGACCAGTATCGTGAGCATGGTGTATACACAGTCAGAAATCCTTCAGAAGGAAGTTTACCTCTTTGAGCGTATCGATTCTTTGAATAGAGAGACTATGAAACACTTGAAAGCAATCTGTTTTTTGCGACCGACAAAGGTAAGATACTTTTGTAAAAGCAGCTGCTGTTTGCATTGGTATTTGCTCTGCCCAGGTCCTACATACAAGCTGAGCAGATGATGCTGGTATCTAAGGCTCTGATCCTGGAAATACTTTCCCACGTGCTTAGCTTTATGCTTCTGAGCAGTCCTAATGAATTCATCAGGATGTCTAATGTGTATAAAATTTAAGCACAAGGTTGTGTTTCACGATCAATGCCTTAGTTTGATAGCTGTACAGACTTTACCTTGTCCGCTCTCCTGGAGTGAGTAATCTAAAAAAAAACAAAACAAAAAAAACCCCGCCCCATTATACAGTGTGGGAGAGTTGATGTTATACCTGGGCTGGTAAATTTCTTGGTAGTTTTTGCAAAGATGAAAATTCTTTCATTCATGAAATTAATTAGATAATGAAAGCCACCAACAATTCCCTGTAACTTCTTACTGAGCATACTCAGCCTTTTGCCTAAGTTGAAGGAACAAACCCTGCTCCAATTTGGATTTGGAGTAGTATTGCTAACTCCAAGTGTTCAAACATCAATCATGAGATTTTAAAAAATAATACATTTTAGGTCTTTTATTTTCCATCTGATTTTAGAACCTTTAAGATTCATGCTTTCAAGCTATTCTCTTCAACAACAAGGGGTTAGAAACTTACTCTTTCCTTCTTTTCTTTTAATTGACGACTGAATTTTCATGTAGTCACATGACTCCAGGAGCTGGGGCTTTAAGAAAAATGCAGAATCATGAGAGGTGGCATCATGTGGGAGCAGTAGTACTGTGAAACACAGAATTCTGTGGGACACAACCCACCATGCAAAATGGCACATTTATTTAGTCTATAATACTCGCTATAATACGTGTCTGTGTAATGCTCACTGTAGTAGCTGGGGGTCTGTCTGCTGAACTTGCAGGATGGGTTCAATGATCCTGTAGGCCTTTCCCATGTCTAATTCCCAGAGGGAGAGAGACATCGGCCTCATGGCTTAATATTTCTTTTTTATTAATGCTGCTTAGCACAAATGTAGGTCTCAATACTGAAAAGAGCCCAGCTAGGCCCCAAATAAATGGCCCGATTTTCAGATCAGCTCAGCAGTCAGGTGCATATTGTGGGCTGAATTCTTGAAAATCTGTTCTTAACTGTGTCCCTGGAGGCTACTGAGCATTCAGGAGAACCTGGCCCTGCTTTAAGTGCCTAAATGGGAGCTGAGCCCTCTTGAAAATTTGGTTTCAGTTGTGGTGCTGAGCACGTGGAAATCTGGCTGTGAGTTCCTTTGAAAGTCAGGTCGATAGACAAGCCTCAAAGGGCAGGTCCTGGAGGGTCTGTACCTCCTGAGGGAGGCCAGAGGATTGGAGCCACGAGCTCTGATGCATGGACACTGTAGAGGACATGGACCTAGCAGCCAAGTCAGCTGCATCCAGGGCTGCTTGCGGGGAGGTCCTTCCTGTAGATTTTCCCTCTCCTACGAGTGAGGAGAATTCCAGTCTGGCCTCTTGCTGGAGCGAGTCCTTAAACATTGAGAAGAGCTGGTTTTTCAAACTTTTTTGGTCTGAAAATGCCAATTAGTCAGAACCAAAACCTTTAGCAGTGAAGGGCCAGTTTTGATGAATTCTCTTACTCGCAATTTTTTTGGAAAATAAGTTTAGAAATTGTTGAAACATTTAGTTTTGACAAGTTTCAATGAAAAATCCCAGTTTGAAATGCCTCAATTTTTTTTTTTTTTTTTTTTTTAAATGAAGCTAATTATAGTTTGCAAGTCCACTTCAGTTGCCCCAAATTGAATTTTGTCCCCCCTGGAATTTCAGTTTGGGAAGATTCTCAGAATTTTGGCTTTAGTCCTGATTTGGGAGGGGAAAAATTCTCAATATCTTGAAAATATTCAAAGGACAGGCAAACCGTTTTCCACCCGGCTCCAGTATTGAGTGCTCCCAGAATGGTGGTGCTGCAAAACCCCAGCCTCCAGTAATTTTAGCAAGACCATAGTGATTTGCAGAATCAGATCCAGAGTGCTGCCAGCTTAGAAGCATTAATTAGTCTAATCACCTAATGCATAATTATTGGGACCTTTTCTGATTCTTCTCCATCTGGGTTTTCCTTTTATCAAGGAGAATGTGGAATACCTCATTCAGGAGCTGCGGAGGCCCAAGTACAGCATCTATTATATTTGTAAGTATGTCCTAGTTCACCAACTATTTCAGACATTCTAGGCAGACTCTGATATGATGCAAATATTTTCTTCTAAACCTGAAGCATTCTTAAAGTCCTTGTTTCTGTTCTTATTCAGCAGCCTTCTGATCCTCAGTCTCACCTCGGGAAGGCCTGATCTATATAGGGATTATACGGGGTTAGCGTATTTCCCCCGAAATTTACAGGAATAAGCTATACTAGTATACTAGCACCAGTGTACTAGCACTAGCACTGGTGCTAGTATACTAGCACCAGTATAACTGTGGCCA
Source organism: Chelonia mydas (assembly GCF_015237465.2). Lineage (NCBI taxonomy): Eukaryota > Metazoa > Chordata > Testudines > Cheloniidae > Chelonia > Chelonia mydas. The sequence continues at coordinate 6,531,926 of NC_051264.2, forward strand.
CACTAGGGGGTTGTACCACTTTAACTATACTGTTAAAGCATTACATAGACACAAGCCCTTAGATGTTGTTTCCCCTTCTATGTGCCACTAGCCTTGAGTTTTTGCAATATGTCCCTGCTCTGCCCCCTCCAAGTAACCTCATGCCGAGCTGCTCCTCCTTTCAGGCTGTACTTCAAGCTCATCAAAGGCACTTAAAAATGCATTGTCCTTCAAAGTTCTTTCATCCAAGGATCTCAAAGCAATTGGGCAGTGGGTCGCTCTCCAGTGGGAGGACTGAGGCACAGAAAGGTGAATCAGCTTTCACACAAGAAGCAAGTGTCATGTTCAGAAACAGCATCCAGGGGTTGTGATTCCTAGTATCATGATCTTACAACCAGATCTCGCTCTCAGCTGCCCACATCAGCAATACTCATCAGCTGTGCAGAGCAGCCTCCTGCAAAATTATGAGAGATTCTTATCCTCTTCCTCAGCATTTTCTCTTCTCTGACTCGACCAACCCAGCTGCCCTAGGATTGAGGGAGTGGACTGACAATGTGAACGCTAACCCCACTTGGCAGTACATTCCACAATACGCAATAACACTTCACACTTCTAGGGCTTTACATCTTCACAACACTCTACAGACATGAATTAAACCTCCCACTGGGGGTAAAGTAGGCCATTCCCATCCCTATAATACAGATGGGGAAACTGAGGTAGAAAGGCTGAGAGAGTGACATTATTTCGCTTTGGATCTGAGCCAGAGCCAAGGTTAGAATGTAGTGGAATGTACTGGTCCATGGGTGCCTAGAACAACTAGACTGAACCTTTCACTGACTGCTGGCCCAGCCTGGTGTTTCTCTAGTATTATGTTCATGCTGTGTAATTCTGGAACTTCAGTGATCTAGTCGCACATAGTATTGGGTTTAAATTCAGTCCTGTAAAAAATAGGTTCCCAACCCTTTTTCTTTCTGCCTTGAGATTCATGGGAATGGGCTCAACCAGCCACTAGGTGTCATTGTTGATCTGTACGAACACAATGATGCCAGAGAAGAAACGCTTGTCTCGATTGGCGGCGGGGGGGTAGGTACAGTTAAAAGTGGTGGTGGCGGCTCCATACAGATTAGAAATAAATGAACACAGTGGTGCCTAGAGGCTCCAGCTGAGATCAAGGCCACGTTGTGCTGCGTGCTATACAAACACATTGCAAGAGACGCTGTTATTGATATAAGAAAAGGAGTACTTGTGGCACCTTAGAGACTAACCAATTTATTTGAGCATAAGCTTTCGTGAGCTACAGCTCACTTCATCGGATGCATACTGTGGAAAGTACAGAAGACGTTTTTATACACACAAACCATGAAAAAATGGGTGATTATCACTACAAAAGGTTTTCTCTCCCCCTATCCCACTCTCCTGCTGGTAATAGCTTATGTAAAGTTATCACTCTCCTTACAATGTGTATGATAATCAAGGTGGGCCATTTCCAGCACAAATCCAGGGTTTAACAAGAATGTCGGGGCGGGGGGGAGGAAAAAACAAGGGGAAATAGGTTACCTTGCATAACGACTTAGCCACTCCCAGTCTCTATTCAAGCCTAAGTTAATTGTATCCAATTTGCAAATTAATTCCAATTCAGCAGTCTCTCGCTGGAGTCTGGATTTGAAGTTTTTCTGTTGTAATATCGCAACTTTCATGTCTGTAATCGCGTGACCAGAGAGATTGAAGTGTTCTCCGACTGGTTTATGAATGTTATAATTCTTGACATCTGATTTATGTCCATTTATTCTTTTACGTAGAGACTGTCCAGTTTGACCAATGTACATGGTAGAGGGGCATTGCTGGCACATGATGGCGTATATCACATTGGTGGATGTGCAGGTGAACGAGCCTCTGATAGTGTGGCTGATGTTATTAGGCCCTGTGATGGTGTCCCCTGAATAGATATGTGGGCACAGTTGGCAACGGGCTTTGTTGCAAGGATAGGTTCCTGGGTTAGTGGTTCTGTTGTGTGGTATGTGGTTGCTGGTGAGTATTTGCTTCAGGTTGGGGGGCTGTCTGTAGGCAAGGACTGGCCTGTCTCCCAAGATTTGTGAGAGTGTTGGGTCATCCTTCAACATCCTAGGTTGTAGATCCTTGATAATGCGTTGGAGGGGTTTTAGTTGGGAGCTGAAGGTGACGGCTAGTGGCGTTCTGTTATTTTCTTTGTTAGGCCTGTCCTGTACTAGGTGACTTCTGGGAACTCTTCTGGCTCTATCAATCTGTTTCTTCACTTCCACAGGTGGGTATTGTAGTTGTAAGAATGCTTGATAGAGATCTTGTAGGTGTTTGTCTCTGTCTGAGGGGTTGGAGCAAATGCGCTTGTATCGCAAGGCTTGGCTGTAGACGATGGATCGTGTGGTGTGGTCAGGGTGAAAGCTGGAGGCCACGTCTCAGTCTCCATGGCCATCATGTAGGTAGGAATAGCGGTCAGTAGGTTTCCGGTATAGGGTGGTGTTTATGTGACCATCATTTATTAGCACTGTAGTGTCCAGGAAGTGGATCTCTTGTGTGGACTGGACCAGGCTGAGGTTGATGGTGGGATGGAAATTGTTGAAATCATGGTGGAATTCCTCAAGGGCTTCTTTTCCATGGGTCCAGATGATGAAGATGTCATCAATATAGCGCAAGTAGAGTAGGGGCGTTAGGGGACGAGAGCTGAGGAAGCGTTGTTCTAAGTCAGCCATAAAAATGTTGGCATACTGTGGGGCCATGCGAGTACCCATAGCAGTGCCGCTGATTTGAAGGTATACATTGTCCCCAAATGTAAAATAGTTATGGGTAAGGACAAAGTCACAAAGTTCAGCCACCAGGTTAGCCGTGACATTATTGGGGATAGTGTTCTTGACGGCTTGTAGTCCATCTTTGTGTGGAATGTTGGTGTAGAGGGCTTCTACATCCATAGTGGCCAGGATGGCGTTATCAGGAAGATCACCGATGGATTGTAGTTTCCTCAGGAAGTCAATGGTGTCTCGAAGGTAGCTGGGAGTGCTGATAGCGTAGGGCCTGAGGAGGGAGTCTACATAGCCAGACAATCCTGCTGTCAGGGTGCCAATGCCTGAGATGATGGGGTGCCCAGGATTTCCAGGTTTATGGATCTTGGGTAGTAGATAGAATACCCCAGGTCGGGGTTCCAGGGGTGTGTCTGTGCGGATTTGATCTTGTGCTTTTTCAGGGAGTTTCTTGAGCAAATGCTGTAGTTTCTTTTGGTAACCCTCAGTGGGATCAGAGGGTAATGGCTTGTAGAAAGTGGTGTTGGAGAGCTGCCGAGCAGCCTCTTGTTCATATTCTGACCTATTCATGATGACAACAGCACCTCTTTTGTCAGCCTTTTTGATTATGATGTCAGAGTTGTTTCTGAGGCTGTGGATGGCATTGTGTTCTGCACGGCTGAGGTTATGGGGCAAGTGATGCGGCTTTTCCACAATTTCAGCCCGTGCACGTCGGCGGAAGCACTCTATGTAGAAGTCCAGTCTGAAACCTGTTATTGATATATTGAGCATATCATGGGCTTGGTGCTGCTGCTGTAGTTCCAAGTGCCCCATTGGGCACACGTTAGATCGGGAGCAACATAAAGGGGAAACCTCCTGTGCCACCGTCCATGCTGGACCCGCTGTGTCTAAACGCAGAAAGCTTCAGTCTCCATGGCCATCAGCCCAGCTCCCTGAATCATCACGTGACGTTAATGGGGGGGAAATCGGGTTACAATAAATATCTAGACTGTATTAATAATCATAATGAATGCAGACTGAGGGTCAAATCCATCCCTGCTATGATTCGGCCCGTACCCTTTTCAACTGAAAGACTCTTGATTACTTTTTGTTCAGCAAGTCCTTTCGCGTATTACGCATTAACTTCCGACCCCAGCCGTTGCTGACCCGCTGTGTCTTGCGTGTCTCCTTTCAGATTTCAGTAACGTGATCAGTAAGAGTGATGTCAAGTCACTGGCTGAGGCTGACGAGCAGGAAGTTGTGGCAGAAGTTCAGGTGCGTGTAATATTATCTAATATTTTACATGACTCTCTCCATCCTGAAGTACTTTTAGAGTTGATCAACAGGCTACGTATACTTGTCACTGCAGCCACCTCTGGGGAATAACCTCTGCAGCCATTGAACAGTATGCGCACAACAACACTATGCAGCAATTTAAGCCTAGAAGAATGGATACACTGTCTAAAAATAATCTGCCCTGAGCTGCCAGAGCTCCTGCTTCCAAGCTCCTCTGCCAGAGCAGGGTTGGTACGTGTCTCCCATAGTGGTGACTGGCAGGCATACATGCAAAAGGTGGAGTAAAAGCCATATGTCAGGAACAGACTGGAAATGCCAGCAGAGATAGGAACTCTGAGAGTTGGGGGGGGAGGAGTGGGGATCGCTGGGAGTCATTGGGGCTGTGAATCACTTACGACTTTAAGGATGTGTCCCTATGTTCGTATGTTTGGGCTGAATAGCTGGTGTTTGAAACATTTGCTTGCATAAGAGGCGTAAGTGTTGGTGTGACGTTAACTGTATTGACTTGTGTTTCTTGGCAGGAGTTCTATGGCGATTACATTGCCGTGAATCCACACGTGTTTTCCCTCAACCTCCTGGGCTGCTGCCAGGTATGGAAAAGGCTAACGCTCCTCTAGGGTCTCATTTTGGCTCATAGCTGGGATTGGAGGACACCAGAACGTGGTCATAACTATCTGAACATCCTGGCCAGTTGCCCAGCTGGGAAGCTAGGCTGTTATAACTTGCAACCCTTGCTATGGAGCTGATCGCTTTGTCAATAAATGAAAGGCCATGGATTGGAAGTGCTATGTAAATTGTCCTCCCACTTAGTGTTAAATGGACTCCCTGAAGGGCAGAGATGGGGTAGTTTGAGCCTGAATTGCTGCCCATGCTGCACCTGCTCAGTGGACTTCAAACCCCACAGCTGTCAAGCCAACACCTTAACCTCTCAAGTGTCATGGTGTTTGTCTTCCGTGCAGCCACCTGGACGGTTTCAATAAGAAACATTCCATAAGACAAAGACCAAGCAGTAAGAATGAGAGAAGATGCACACAGGGCTATTTAGAAACCTCCTAGATCATCTCCTGGAGGAGGCAAGGAACCTGAAAAGAGAGGAGTCAATTAAGAAAATACTAAGGTCCTCATGCTTATTAAACTCACACTTAGAGTATAAGCCAATAGAGATCAGGTTGATTCCTAATGTGGGTTTCTTGTGCCTTCCTCTAAATCCGCTGGTGCTGGCCACTGTCCGAGACAGACACTGGGCTAGATGGACCTTCGGTCTGATCCAGTCTGGTAATTCCTATGTGCCTCTGGCAGTCCTCACTCAGGAAGAACTCCCATTGAAATCGACGGAGGTTATACATGAGTAAAGATAGCAGGGTTGAGGCCTGTGTGACACCATTGAAATAAAATACTTCAGAAGATCCAAATTAGTTAATCCTAAATACTTTTTTTTTTTTTTTTTTTTTTTTTTTTGCTGTGTCCAGTAAATATTGAAGAGTGCTACTGCTCTGCCTTTGAAAGTAGGCTCTGGACACTAACTGAGGGGGACTGTATATATATGACTAGATAGTTTTGAAAAGCATCCACTAATTTTGTGTTGTGTGTCACATTTTGGACACTCAATTTGAGACCCCTTCATCCTGAACTCAGAGGTATCAGCACCTTCGGCTTCCTTTGATTTCAGTTTGGATTGCTCAGGACTTCTGAAAATCTGGCCTCAGGTTGAGCACCCCAAAAACCGTGACACCCCAAATTAGCAGCTGCTTTGGCAAATGGTGACTGTGTTCCCTCTTTCCTGACACAGTTGCCAGGAATCACAAGCCAGTGGTCTCATTTTTTTTGCTAGCAGCTGTGCTCATCTAAAGGATGATCCCTCTCCAGTTGAAGATACTGGTAAAACTCCCACTGACTTCAATGACGGCAGATTCAAGGCCTCTTTTGATCTTACAGTATCGTTAAAAACTGCTCTTTCTTCCTCGGCACCGTGCTAGCTTTAAGCATATGTTTCGTTCAGCATTTGGGGAAAATCTCACCGATGTTTTTTCAGTAGTAAAGGAGCTTGTTTCAAGGGCCATGGCCAGTAGTTCAGAGCGAAAGCTAGGATTTGCTAGGAAAGGCAAATTTTGACATAACCAAACACAAATCAGAATGTCTTATGCATAAATTTTTGTTTTGTTTTTTAAATTTGAGAAGCCATTTTAAAAAAACAAAGTATAAATATCCCCCGTGATGTGAAGAAGCCAAATGCACCAGCTGTTGTGCTGGGGCTCAAGAATCTCCAAAGGGAAAATGTTCAGAGACTGAAAGTGAAATTGCTCAGCTTGAGTTTCTCTCTCCAGGGCCGAGTGGGATGAACAAAGTAGACGAAGGCCCTGATCCTGCAAACGCTTAACGTGTGAGCTTAAGTTGGCTTCCATGAAGAGTCCCGTAAGTGGGACCTCATACTTGGCCTGAGCACAAGTCTTGTGGGATCAGGGCCTAGATTGTTAATACTCTCTGGGTTGTCATCATCTGTGCTGTACTTCTCAAAGCAGATGAAGAATCATAGAAATGTAAGGTTGGAAAGGACTTTGAGGTCATCTGGTCTCCTTCCCTTCCCCCCGCTCCCCTGAAGCTGAGGCAGGACCAATGTAACTAAAGAAAATACTTTATTCTGACAGTGCCCTTAACTTAACTGGCATTGTGGAGGCCTATAATTTGCCTTAGTCGAGGTGAATGCACAAACTTTCTCCTCTATTGCTGTTCCTTTTTCTTCTGTATTAGGCTTGGGGAGCCTCCATTTCTCTCTCAAGTTAACCAGAAGAAGGGTACAGGGCAGTACTGGAGTTTCTTTATGGGAGTATTCTTCATTTTCAGGGTCGCAGCTGGGATCTGGCCCAGTTGTCCAGAACAGCCCAAGGGCTGACTGCTTTGCTTCTGTCTCTGAAGAAGTGCCCCATGATTCGTTACCAGCTCTCCTCTGATCCTGCAAAGAGACTCGCCGAATGCGTCAAGGTATGGAATTGCCCTGCACTGATCCTGGCAATCTACTTGTACTTCCTGTCACAAATCTGCAGCGTTTAAGAGGAGAAAAATATTCTTTTGGGAGCTATTCTTCTTCGAGATTCCTGGCTGTGCCACTGATCTGCTGCATGACGTTGGGCAGGTCGCTTCCCTTTTCGATGCCTCGGTTTCCCCATCTGTGGACCTGGCAGAATGCTTGTTCCCTAACTCTTAGGGGTGTTGTGGAGATTAACTAATAGATTCTTGTCAAGCTTTTTGACAACGCTGGCAAAATGCAAGGTATTCCGTTAGCAGTGCTTATTTATAACAGCACACTCTCTTGCACTCTCTATTTGCTTCTCACTCCCTAGCACCCAGGCTGCAGGGAATTCTTCTGCAGTTAGGACTGACTGACTTATCTGGCTTTCTGCCCCTCCAGCAAGTGATTACTAAAGAATACGAGCTGTTTGATTTCCGGCGCACTGAAGTTCCTCCGTTACTGCTTATTCTGGACCGCTCCGACGATGCCATCACCCCACTTCTGAACCAGGTGACGGTAGCTCTTGTTCAGCTGGAAGGGATGGGAGAGGACAGGAAGGTGGGATGCTGACGTGCCCATGGCTCTCTGGCACTAGCTCAGGGTCCTGGGGTTTGGGTTCACTGCACTCAAGGGAAAGATTTCAAATAAAGCATGGTTCCCTCCTTAAAAAATTCTCACCATCTCTGGCCTAGTTTTCAGCATCACCAGATCCTGCTGGCTTCAGTGGCAGATCCAGGTGGCCTCCTGAAACTCCAGCCATTTGTGTATTGTAAAACATGCTTTAAATGCAGGGCCTAAACGTCTTAGCTGTGTCCCTCTTAACGGATTATTTGTAGCACCTGCTTGGCAGCACATCTATCAAATGACCTTGCATCAGCGTGTTCTCCCTGCTGCGTTATGGATGAGCGCTAGCGTGGATAGTATGGTGGGTGGAGGTTTTTTGAGCAGCACCGTGGCCGTGCTGCAGACTTCGGCATTGAACAGCCCGTTATTTGTCTCCTTTGATTTCTTCGGGATGTGTTCGGGCGCCAGTCGGCCTGATGGTTGGGTAATGGCTGTCTCTGCAGAAGTGCTTTTTCACAGGGCAGCCAGGGCATCTGTATTGATGGTGGGACACGCTGCTTGGAGCTGAAACACCTCCTCCGTTTTCATCCAGTACTTTTTCTCCTTCTGGCTGGGAGAATTTTCTCAGCTGACTGGATGGTTCAGTGGTTTGGGAAAGGAGCTTCTGTGCCCTGCATGGGCACTGATTTAAATCCAGCACAGGTCAGTGGGGGCAGTAAACCCTTAGCCTCTTCGGCTTGCGTGAAATGAGTTCATTGAGTCTCAGTCCAGTTCAATGGGCCAGTGCCCCAGCCACAAAAGCCACCATCACAGCTGGCAGTGAACTTCAGCAGAGAGGCCGAGGACTGAGCGGGCCATGGAGACTGACCTCCCCTTTTACCGGTAAGGCCCCATCTATGCTGCGGACACAACTGTGTCGGGAGACCTGGTTACAGCACGGCTACTCCTTGGCCCACTCCTGCTGTACCAGTTTGTAGTGTAGATGGGACTCTGTCACCTAAAGCCTGGGACGTGCACTAGTTATGGAATGGGGGAGTAACCTGGTCCCCTGATGCAGTTGTGTTTAGCGTAGCTGTATTCTAAAGAAGGTCTCTCTAGACACATTCCTGTGCTCGTTCAGCACGTAGACAGTTTCCCACTCCCACTAGATGCTAAATGTGCCTGTGGGGTGACTTCATCTATTACTCAGATCAAAAGGTAGGGAAGAATTTCTCTACTGCCCTGGGCTCTTCTGGCTCGTTGACCAGAGTGATCTGGCAGCGTCAGAAGCCCATGCTTTAAAGTCCTGGCTTGTAGGGCTAAGGACTGCAGGCAGGATAGGTCCCAGGAGAACAGAGACTTCTTCAGCCCCAGTGCAGAGATTCAGATGAGAGTAAATAGGGTGGCAAACATGTCAACGCTTTGATCAGCTGGCAAACTTCCCTTCTGATAACATTAGGCTTCTCGGGCTAAATATATAACGCACTGATCTCCAAAACCACACATTCCTCCTCCTGCATAAGAAGCAGAGGAGCAAGCAGGAAACAGTACAGCCTGTAACAGCAGCGTCTCTGCAGCCAAAAATACACTCCCGTTCACGGGCAGAGAACGGGGAGATGACGGCAGCAAGTAAATGGGTTCTAACAGGAATATTAATCCCCACTGCTCCAGTATCATGTCTTCATGTCTTTACTTTTCAGTACATTGGTTGCTTTTGAATACGAATACAAATACAACAAGCTGTCCGGAGCCGTGACTGTGTTCCTGGCTGTCAGTACAGTGGGGCCCTGATCCTGGATTGGGGTCCCAAGGTGCTAACTTATTAGCAATAATAAATGTGATATCTGTTACAAGATACTGGCCATCGGCCTGAGGAGTTTCCATTTTACAAGGTGTAAGGAATGGGGAATATTGTCAGTTTTGTTTTAAAAAACACTGGTCTTGATTTTCATTTACACTAAGGTCTGTGGCAGTGCAGGGGTGCTTTAAAGTAGGTGCAACCATAATTCACTTTAAGGATCCCCTTTGGGTCCGACTACTTGCGCATGGCCGCTCATGTAGACGTTCCGTGCTAGCTCTGCTCTTGCTAGCTCGCTAAAAATAGCAGTGAGAGTGCCGTGGGACAGGCCTCAGCGTGGGCTGCAGCAGCCGGCCTCCCACACCGCAGCGTCCTCACTGAAATTTTTAGCAAGCTGGCTAGAGCGTAGCTAGAAGAGGTACACAAGCGAACAGTCCCGCTCCCAGCTGCCATGTAGGTGTGCCCTTATATGCCAGAGTGGTGCAAAGGGACCTTACTGTAAATACGAATTAGGCCCATTATATTTCAGTCTTGATTTACGTTGGTTGTGATTTAAGTCAAACGTTTGTCTCTTCTTTCTTCCCCCCCACCCCCTCCACCCTTCTTAGTGGACGTACCAGGCCATGGTCCATGAGCTGCTGGGGATTAACAACAACCGAATTGACCTCTCTCGAGTACCCGGCATCAGCAAGGATCTCAGGGAGGTGGTTCTGTCCGCTGAGAACGACGAGTTTTACGCCAACGTAGGTAGCTGAGTGCTGTGATGGAGCGGGAGAGCCTTCAGGCAGTCTAAACTGGGGGCTGGGTTCTATTCCTGATTTTGCCACTGAGTCGCTATGTGAACTTGGGCAGGATCTGTCTCCGCTCTGTGCCTCAGTTTCCCCCCAACAGTGTCCCAGGCGGGCTTTAGTGCCCATTCATACTGCCTAAATGAAACCATTTTGTATTCCACAGCTCGTTTGCTCACCCTCAGAGCGCAGCATGGGAGTATGCAATAGACCCTCCTAAAGCTTTGGGAGCTGGGGGCGGTGATTTCCAAAGGGACCAGCTCTCCTGGGAGCCGCCTTCGCTCCCATCCCCCTGTGTTTGTTGTCCACAGAACATGTACCTGAACTTTGCAGAGATTGGGAGCAATATCAAGAACCTAATGGAAGATTTCCAGCGCAGGAAACCGAAGGAGCAGCAGAAGCTGGAGTCCATAGCTGACATGAAGGTAAAGAGGACGTGCGCGATTGACCAGGCATCTTACAAACAATCCACTGCAGGACATTGCAAATCACCAGCATTTACTACATCCCTGCTTCGTGCCCTGATCCTGGTGACTCAGTCTCCTGTGGCATGTAGGCTCCTTGGGAGTGGAAGCCGTCTTTTTGGGCTGTGTTTGTACAGCCCTCGCACAGTGGGGTCCTGGTCAAGGACTAGGGCAACACAAATAACTACCACACCTGCACCCTCCTCCCTGTCTTAATAAAATCCTCTTCAGCACAGCCGCTCACCTCTACTGCGCCATGCAAACGGGGGCCGTGGTTCAAGAATTGAAGTAGCAGCCACACCTGGGTGGATTTCCACTAGGAAACCCTCTGCTCCCTGTAAAGATTCCTTCAAGCTGCAGAGCTCCCCCTGCAGGGGACACCATGCAGAGGTTCTCTGGGGAGGCCGGGAGTACCCGCCCTGCAGCACTGGTCTCACTCGGGCCGGTGTACATCGGGAGTAACTCCACCGAAGCCAGTGGAGATGCACCGACGAAAACCCGGTGCAAGTCTTGGTTACTATATTCTGCTTGCCATTTTCAAGAGGTTTGAGTTTCAGTTTCCCCATTGCAGGCATTTGTGGAGAACTACCCGCAGTTCAAGAAGATGTCGGGCACGGTATCGAAGCACGTGACTGTGGTGGGGGAGCTCTCCCGGCTGGCCAGCGAGCGGAACCTGCTGGAGGTGTCGGAGGTCGAGCAGGAACTGGCCTGCCAGAATGACCACTCCAGTGCTCACCAGGTAACCCAAAGCCCAGAAGCCAAACTTCCTTTATCTGTTTCCAGCCGGGTTGATCCTGCAGCCCTTCTGCTTGTGGAACTAGTGCTAACGTCAGTGGGAGTTATGCACATGGAGCCTACGGGGCTGGGACCTCGGATGGTAGAACTAGCTTCTCCACAGTCATCCATGTAATTCAGACAGGAATGAATCCTGAGTAATGATAACTAACACAAGTGGTTGTCACAGTTTGCAAGCCACAATCAGCTGAACATGCTCTGTTGCTATATTTGGGGAGCGTCTGAATAATGCCTGAAGAGTAGGACCCTGGAATACAACTGTCCTTAGCCTGTGCGATCATCATATGCAGCCCCCATCTCATGGCAAGCTGCCAGTGCAGCCAGCAGTTGGAGGAAATTTGAGCATCCCTCTATGGTGGGACCTTTGGTGCTTACAGAAGCTCATAGGGGTGCTTTGCTGGGGGACTTGGGTTGATTTTGCTAGAGCTCCAACTATTTGTATTGCCCTCTGTGGCAGCTATGCCCAAGCGTCCTTATTGGGCGTGTATATTTTTGGAGTGGGAGTCCCACATCAGATTTACTAGGCTAGAGGCAAGAATGTTATTTCTCAATCCCTGAGGGTAGCTTCTGAGCTCCTTTTGAGCCAAGTGCTAAGTCTGACTTAGGTCTTGTGTGAGCTAGGGCATGTATAATTTGCTGTGTTCACATAAAGCAGGTGGTGAGAGAACTGTCAGTTGCCTTGACTTAAAATTAGTCATCTGATGAATGCCCCATGGATACAGTTGATTAAAAAGGGATGCTGTCAGTAGCAGTCCTTCCCTGGGTTACTAATACTCCAGAGATGAGGATGATTAGAATAGAAACGATTCTGACCATTTACTTGTCCTCATTTGGGCTGCTTGCTTGCATTTTGCACTTCACTCGCCTTCACGTGTGAAACCAGTGCTACAGAAGCAATCTTGTAGGTGTGCATGGTACTTTGACATAACTAGACTGGTTGGTTTCATGTTGTGGTTTGCAGGCCGGGATCATGCAGTGAGCTCTGAGTGAGTGAACGCCTGCGCACACACACTTTGCAGGTGACTAGATTAGTCAGTTTCACAGCAGGATTTGCAGGCCTCCATGACACAATGAACTCCAGGTTGGGTGGAACCCTCTGTCCATGAAAAGCCCCAGTGGTGTCCATGAGGCTACACGTGGCCTATGGGGTCCAGCTACAGAATTGGGACCTTAGTCAGTTGCTTTGATTCTCCTGCACTAGCACCATGCTTCTGTGTTTGGGTTTCCAAAGCCACAAGGAAATGACTTCAGACCGAAAAAAAAATCAAGCGTCTTTTCATTAACAAATTGGAGAATTGGTCTGAAATTCAGTAAAGACAAGTGCAAAATACTACACTTAGGGGGAAAAGAAAATCAAACGCTCAGCTACAAATGGGGAATAACTGGCTAGTTGGAAGTATCACTGAAAAGGACCTGGGGATTATAGTGCATCACAAATTGAATATAAGTCCAAAATGTGACGCTGTTGTGGAAAAGGCTAATATTCTGGGGTGTGTTAGTGGGAGTGTTGTATGTAAGCTGCGGGAGGTCATTGTCCCACTTTGCTTGGCACTGGCGAAGTCTCAGCTGGAGTCCTGTGTCCAGTTCTGGGTGCCACACTGTAAAAGGGATGGAGTACTTGTGGCACCTTAGAGACTAACCAGTTTATTTGAGCATGAGCTTTCGTGAGCTACAGCTCACTTCATCGGATGCATAGCATATCGTGGAAACTGCAGAAGACATTATATACACACAGAGACCATGAAACAAAACTTCCTCCCACCCCACTCTCCTGCTGGTAACAGCTTATCTAAAGTGATCATCAAGTAGAGCCATTTCCAGCACAAATCCAGGTTTTCTCACCCTTCCCCCCCCCCCCCCACACACACATACAAACTCACTCTCTTTGAAACCTCTCTTTATAATGCGCATGATAATCAAGGTGGGTCATTTCCAGCACTAATCCAGGTTTTCTCACCCCACCCCCCTCCAAAAACCACACACACAAACTCACTGTCCTGCTGGCAATAGCTCATCTTACAATGTGCACAGCAATAATCCAAGTTTAACCAGAACGTCTTGGGGGGGGGGGTTTGTAGGAAAAAAACAAGGGGAGATAGGCTACCTTGCATAATGACTTAGCCACTCCCAGTCTCTATTCAAGCCCAAATTAATAGTATCCAATTTGCAAATGAATTCCAATTCAGCAGTTTCTCGCTGGAGTCTGGATTTGAAGTTTTTTTGCTTTAAGATAGCGACCCTCATGTCTGTGATTGCGTGACCAGAGAGATTGAAGTGTTCTCCGACTGGTTTATGAATGTTATAATTCTTGACATCTGATTTGTGTCCATTTATTCTTTTACGTAGAGACTGTCCAGTTTGACCAATGTACATGGCAGAAGGGCATTGCTGGCACATGATGGCATATATCACATTGGTGGATGTGCAGGTGAACGAGCCTCTGATAGTGTGGCTGATGTTGTTAGGCCCTGTGATGGTGTCCCCTGAATAGATATGTGGGCACAGTTGGCAACGGGCTTTGTTGCAAGGATAGGTTCCTGGGTTAGTGGTTCTGTCGTGTGGTTTGTGGTTGTTGGTGAGTATTCGCTTCAGGTTGGGGGGCTGTCTGTAGGCAAGGACTGGCCTTTCTCCCAAGATTTGTGAGAGTGTTGGGTCATCCTTCAGGATAGGTTGTAGATCCTTAATAATGCGTTGGAGGGGTTTTAGTAAGATGAGCTATTGCCAGCAGGACAGTGAGTTTGTGTGTGTGGTTTTTGGAGGGGGGTGGGGTGAGAAAACCTGGATTAGTGCTGGAAATGACCCACCTTGATTATCATGCGCATTATAAAGAGAGGTTTCAAAGAGAGTGAGTTTGTATGTGTGGGGGGGGGGGGGGGAAAGGGTGAGAAAACCTGGATTTGTGCTGGAAATGGCTCTACTTGATGATCACTTTAGATAAGCTGTTACCAGCAGGAGAGTGGGGTGGGAGGAAGTTTTGTTTCATGGTCTCTGTGTGTATATAATGTCTTCTGCAGTTTCCACGATATGCTATGCATCCGATGAAGTGAGCTGTAGCTCACGAAAGCTCATGCTCAAATAAACTGGTTAGTCTCTAAGGTGCCACAAGTACTCCTTTTCTTTTTACGAATACAGACTAACACGGCTGTTACTCTGAAACCTGTAAAAGGGATGTGGACAAACTGGAGAGAGTCCAGAGGAGAGCAGCAGAAATGGTAAAAGGTTTAGAAAAGTTGATCTCTGAAGAAGGATTAAAAAAAACTAGACATGTTTAGTCTTGAGAAGAGAAGACTGAGGGAGACCTGATAACAGTCCTTACCCTATTCGAAGATTTATCAAGAAGACGGTGATCAATTATTCCCTATGTCCACTGAAGAGAGGACAAGAAGTAGTGGGCTTAATCTGCAGCAAGGGAGAGTTCGGTTAGGAATTGAGATTATATGAGGAAAAATCTCCAAGGCTAGTTCAGCCCAGGAACAGGCTTCCAAGGGAGGTCGTGGAATCCCCATCACTGCAGGTTTTAACGAACAGGTTCGACCAACGCCTGTCAGGGCTGGTCTCGGTTTACTCGGTCCTGCCTCAGCACGTGGGGCTGGACTAGATGACCTCTTGAGGTTCCTTCCAGCCGTACGTTACTATGATTAACATTAACACGCACACAAATCCCAAGCACTTGTATTCCTGTTAGATGTTGTGAGATCCCAATTCCTCTTATTTGTATCTGAAACCAACCTAAATGGAGCAAAACTATATTGCGAGTGTCTCTGCCGCTCTTCCTTGTACACACAGTACTGGTAATGTAGCATTAACAAACATCATCACTTATGGCCGTTGCTGAAAGAACGAAATGGCCTTGGAGCTTTGAAACTGAAAAGAATCAACAATCTAAAACATGAAATCCAACTGTGATCAGACTGTGTTTGGGAGAAGCCCTTGCCTCTGAGCCCTGCCCTTATTTTGGGTTTGATTTTTTTTTTTTTTTAAACCGTATGGAGCTGCTTAAATAAAGGATTTCTTTGGCAAAAGGCTCAGAAAACCTTGAAAAGGGACTTCTGTTTGACAGCTGAGTGTGGAGACTGATGCTCTGACCCCTTGATGGCTCATATAATTCCATGACCTGCCTCAGAATCTGACAGTACGTCAATAATGATGCATTGAGGCTGTTGACTAAACAATGCTGCTGGGTTTTTTTTTTCCCGAGGGTGACTGTGTTATGACACACAAAGAATGCAGCCACAGACTCCATATTTATCATTTTTAAAATGCTGCTGATCTATGTACTGAAAATGACTTTCAAAAAGAGATTCCACTAAAATGAAAGCTATATAGTGTAATAAATGCTGCCACACAGTAGGAAAGTATTGCGTTAACGATCAGCATTTGCAAAGAATTTGAAATGCGTGTCTTTCTAATCTGTGTTGCTCAGTGCTCCAAGAGGGTAGCTATGGGATATTAGTTGTCCAAATAGTCTAATCTGTAGGCCAGACCCTCAGATGTGCACCTACAGAGCCCAATATAGCCATGTTGGCTGGTGTAAACCAGCATCATAAGGTTGAAGTCAATGCAGCTATGCAGATTTATGCCAGCTGTGAACCTGGTCGATTTGTGTTCATTTGCTATGTTCTGATAAGGATGTACTAATGTGGAGTCTTAGCCATAAAAGGGACTTGCTAAAACACTCCCTTGGAGTCCCTGGCTTATGCTGTCTCATGGAGCAAATGTGATCTAGAAACTGTTTATAAATCAGTGTTTGAATTCTCATTGCCAGCATCACGTGTACATGCTGACATCTTTCTGCCTCTCCCATCAGCAGTAACAGAGATTCTGGCAAGTGCCTAGCACGTAGTGCTAGCAAAAAATACAAAATAAATCCTGTTACCTGGTGATGCACTCAGTGACGGAGGAGGCAGAAGAGACTCCATCTTCCACTCTTGTAGCTGTATCAGTCCCTGCAGGGGAAATGGAAGTAAGAACTTGTTAGGTAGCAATGATGGGGCTGTAAAACAGATGCTAAGAGCTCAATTCTCGCCCCTGTCTTGTCTACACACCGTTTTTGTATCAGCATAACTACTTTGGTTAGAAGTGTGTGTATAGTTGTTTTTCCCCCACTCCCCGGCAGGTCTCATCTAGACGCAATAAATCAATCCCCGAATGCTCTCCCTGTTGACTCTGGAACTCCAGCTCACAAGAGGCAGAAGCGGAGTTGACAGGGGAGCGGCAGCGGTCGACTTGCCGCCATCCTCACGGCCAGGTAAATCGACCTAAGATACGCCGACTAAGTTGCGTATCTTAGGTCGACACCCCCCACCACCTCCCCAGTGTAGACCAGGGCCAAGATAGTTAAGGGCTGTGCCAGTATACTGTGGATCTAGGTACACAGGTATAAGAACATAATAACGACCATACTGGATCAGACCAAAGGTCCATCTAGCCCAGTATCCTGTCTGCCGACAGTGGCCAGTGCCAGGTGCCCCAGAGGGAATGAACAGAACAGGGAACCATCAAGTTATCTATCTCCTGTCGCCCATTCCCAACTTCTGGCAAACAGAGGCTAGGGACACCATCCCTGCCCATCCTGGCTAATAGCCATTGATGGACCTGTCCTCCATGAATGTATTCAGTTCTTTTTTGAATCCTGTTAGTGTCTTGGCCTTCACAACATCCTCTGGCAAAGAGCTCCACAGTAAAAGTGCCTTATAGCAGGATAACTGGTTTCCATTCCATTCCCATGTAAGCTGTACTGGTATAGCACATTTATATTGGTCTAACTGGGGCCCCGCTAGGGGAATATACTGTTTTAACTATACTGGTACAGTTAAAATGGTGTAATGTTTTGTGTGTAGACAAGGACTTGCACTAAAATCCATTTATACCGCCATGGCAGAAATTATGGGGAAATTACGGCTGCTGGCAAGAAGAAATGTAAGCCTTTGAGATGTGGTATCTTGTGCTTATCTTCTGGTCTCAGAACAAGATGAAAGCTTGTTAGAAGCATTATTGGAGAGAAGCTGATTCTGCTGTTTGGAAATTAACAGACGCAAGCTAGTGTATTTTGGTCACATCAGGCCCAGAGATGGAAATAACCTTAAAGTTAGCATGGAAGGAATGGTGGTGGACCACCATAGTATGGGATGACCAGCAAGGAGGTGGATAGATGGTGTGTGGGCAGATCACACGGGGAGTGTTTGAAGCCAGCAACAGGTTGAGAAAGCTTCCGAATATTGTGCTATGATGTCACCAATATTCCAACATGAATAAATGGGTTTTACTTACTTAGTATGAAGAGGATTGAAGGTGAGTGGAAAGGCTGAGGTGCACCTACCGTAAGAACCCTCGATGCAGTCAGAGGGATGTAAATGGCCTTTATTGTAACTGAGAACTTAGGGCCTGAGTGCACACAAATGTGGAGTAAGAACGTGCTGTGTTTTCTGACAGCAGATACACTCTTTGGAAGATCTGCTGTGACTTTTTTTTAAGTGGTCTTTAATCAAGGATGCTTCAGTGTTTGGGTGCCCGTCTTCAGACAGATGGGGCCATTTGTATCCCAGGGCTGAACAGTTCCAATGGGAGCCAACAGGAGCTGCAGGCTTTTGGCACCTTTGAAAATCTATGCCTAGGTGGCACTTGGAATCAAGGCCCACTCGTGAAAATAGAGGTCTCCCCTCTTACTGTTCTACCATTAATGGAATCCCCCCTTGGCCCTAACCCTGGAAGGACCGAGATGCACCTTTACAAGCAACGGGGCAGCTACATTATGAACTGCACACCTGAGAAACCTTTCGGAGTATTGCTCCAACTTCCACTGCACAAACTTTCCTGGAGTGTGCTGCGGCCACTTGGCTAAAGGAGACTATGGTACAGCCAGTACCTGACTGGACCTTTGTGAAGCCGCTAGAAAATACATCCAAACCACACAGTTGGCTTTTTTTTTTTTTTTAACATGGAAATGCCTGTGATCAGTATATCTTTAGCTGCGTTGCCCCAGGCAGTTCTCTGTCACAGTCTCCTACTGGTAGCGTAGGGGAAAGGCCACAGAAACAATGAAGAATAACCCACTGCACCAAAGAAAGAAGGAATTGTTCTCTCTCTGATGTCATTTCAGCAGTGGATAATTTCACTTGTGCCCTAGGCCCCTGGAGTACAGTACGTTTCAGTTATTCCTTTCCTGGTCTCTTAGTAAGTGCGACATTGTACATGAGTCTTAGAGACGACTGCCTGGAAGGTTTTGAATCCCATCTTCTCCTGTGTGGACAATTGCTTTTCTGTTTCATCTGCTGCCCACTTTCTTATATGGACGTTGTCACTATGCACTCAGCCAGGGATCCAAAATCCGCAAGCAAACATCCCTGCAGGATCCACACTGTGGGTGAAAGCCCATGGAAATGAACAGCAGTTTTGCTGTTGACTTCAGTGGGGCCAGGATTTCACCCTACATTTTCGTGGTTGTCACCTAATCCAGTTACAGCAATTTGTGTCCATAGACAGGAACCTGTTCGCAATTCGACTCAACCAAATTTGTGCGTCTGCTTTGCCTGACTGCGTCTGCGCTAGCGGATTCTGGGGGATATCCCATAGTGCCTTAGCAAGGGCTAGAACGCTCGGAGGTCTGGCCTTGCCCTTTAGGAGATCACGTTCTCTAGTTCATCACAAAGAAGGAGCTGCCTTCGTTTCTGTGCCTTTGAGCCAACACAGGCTGGCTTTTCTTTTGAACCTCTGGCAGATTTGTACTGTCCAGAGGATCCTACAGCAGCTATCAGCCCCTGACAGGAGGCCTGCAGGCTCGTTCAGTCCTTGACGCCTCTTCTCTGGCATCCGGCACAAAGGAGAGAATTAAGAGGTTAATTCTTCCCTATGCTCCCTTACACATCTGCCAACTTGGCTGCGCTGTTTGCGCCGTTATCTCAACTGTACAACTTCGCAGAGTCCATGCACGCTGACGAGGGGATGTATGTTGGGGTGGGGGAGAGAAGTAATGGCGCTGTTTCTTGTAACAGGAGGGAATAACATTGGGCTGGTAGATCCTGGTCAAAGGCCAGTTTAGACAGAATATAATTGCCCATCTCCAACCCCTAGGTAGCTAATGCAGTGGTCCCCCCCCTTTTACCCATGATGGAATCTGTCTGTGCCCCCCTGGGAGCCACGGTCCGGGCCAGGGTTAGGAGCCAGGACCACGGCTGGGAGTGGGGCCTGAGGCTGGAGCTGTGGCTGGGGGCAGGGCCAGGGCCGGAGCAGAGCTGGGGGCAGAGCAGGGCTGAGTGGCACGTCCCACCCTCCCATGGGGGCTGCCCCAGGCCCTGCTGCGCCCCCTGAATGTTCCTCTGCGCCCCCCCCCCCTTGGGGGGGCATGCCCCACAGTTTGGGGACTAGTGGGATACAGCAGGGGTAGTGAAACTCTTTCTTTATAACCTGGGTCACATCTTAAGCCTGGCCTATGTTGTTTACGGAGTTAGGACAGGGCAAGGCATCTTACATCGACCTAACGATGGAGGTGTCTGCACTTCTTCAATTTCACTCGTGCCGCCGTGACTGCCTAGCTGCAGTGACTTAGTAATCCCACCTCCACAGGCAGCGGCGAGTCACGGTCAACGTACTTAGGACAGAGCAGTGTCAGTGCACTGGTGCGATGCTTACGCTGACTGTTACCAGCTTTCAGGAGCCTTCCCACAATGCCCCATGCCGACGGTACAATCGATACTAGCGCTCCTGGTGAGGACTCACCAGGAGCAAAGCGTACACGCGCACCGGCAACGTCATTACTGCCAAGGCTGTCTGCCGACGTAAGTTAGGTTGACTTAATTTTGTAGTGTCGACAAGCCCTTAGGCAGACTCCCTAGTGGACACCTCCCCTCCTGTTTGCAATGACATCCTGTCCCTGTAGCAGCTAACGCGATGGATTGCATGAGAATGTAATGTTGGAAATGTGATGGCAGTAAATTTTTGTTGCCTCTGGTGCAAAAACTCTTTCCTTTTGTGCTTCATTTCATCCCTGTCTTCTCTTCCCGTTGCGTACTTCTGATGCCCTCTCACTTTCTCCTCCTCTCCCCGCTGCGTGCTTCCTCCTGCCCAAAGATTGCCTGAGACTTTGCCTTCTGCACACGCCGCTCTTTAGTCCCTACGCGGCAGGTTTGAGACGTGATTTACACAATTGCTCTAGAAATGCCGGTCTAATGCGCAGGGCCAAAAAACCCCGGCCTTTGAACGCTGTGTTTGGGGGGCCCCTTTCTGTCGTTGCAGAACGTGCGGCGGCTCCTGCAGAACCCCAAGGTGACCGAGTTCGATGCCACGCGGCTGGTGATGCTCTACGCCCTGCACTATGAGCGACACAGCAGCAACAGCCTGCCCGGGCTGATGATGGACCTCAAGAACAAAGGGGTTTCCGAGAAGTATCGGAAGGTAGCTGCAGCTGTTGTCCCAGTTCTGGAAGGATGGGTTAAGTGGGCAGCGGATAGGAAAACACAAGGGGGCATATCCTCAGTTGGTATCAATGGTCCTAGCTTCACTGAAATCAATGGAGCTGTCCCCGGGTGGGAGCTAATATCTGAATTATTATGGGATGTTGTCTGTGTAGCTCTCCTCCATCCTTGTTACTTGTGAGCTTTCCTGGGGCAGGCACCGTATCTGCCTCTCACATTGTATAGCACTGAGCCCAACGGGGCCCTGATCTTGCCTGGGGCCTCTGGGCATTACTATAAAATATACAGTTAACGATCTGAGAGAACACATCAGCTTCTGGAGTTTGTCCCCATCTCTCTGGATACTGCTGACTTCTCCCCGCCCGAGGCGACTCTTAGCCTGGCTCAGATGGGCGATCGGATACTGAGGTGACAAAAGTCTTGTAATTAGACGGAAATTTCTGAAGGACAATCCTGGTATTGCCTTTTGAAATACCCCAAATGGCCTTGGTTGACGTCTGCAAAGCGCTTTGAGAGCCGCTGTGAGACTGGAGCTATAGACTGGCATCATCCTCCTCGGCCCATGTCCCAGGTCCTCCCTCCACTCCCACCTCCCAAGTAAACCGCTCATTTTGAACAATTAAAACCCAACTCAAAATCCCTGTCCCTGCTGTTCTTATTTATTACAGTAGTGCCTGGGGCCCTGATCCAGGACTGGGCTCCGTTGTGTTAGGTGCTGTATGAACTCTCATGTGGGTAGGCTGGATTTGCTAACCCCTCCACTCACTTAGGAGTTCTGGCCCCATGGCCTATTTGGTTCTCTGCTGCGGTGTTCTATGTTTAATTTTTACTGGTCTCAGACCCAACACCAAGAGAGGCTTGGTTGCGGGGTGGGTCCCCATTTGGCAGAGAAGTTGCAGTTTGAATAGACCATGGATATTTAAACTCCCCTCTCAACCCTTTGAAGGCACCTCTCCAAGGTACCGCCAGGAATATGTTGCTGGGAGCATACGGGGGACACTTGCCCTGGACCTCACCTGTGTATCGGGTTGGGGCTAGCTGGAGTCCCTTTTGGCTCCTTGGGCATCGCTCCAGCACCTTCATCAATGCTAAACCCACAGAAGCTTTCCTGAAGCTAGTTCCCCATGTTAATTGGTCTCCGGTCTCCCCTCTCTCTGGACAGCTGGTGTCAGCGGTTGTGGAATACGGTGGGAAGCGGGTCCGGGGCAGCGATCTCTTCAGCCCCAAGGATGCCGTCGCCATTACCAAGCAGTTCCTCAAAGGACTGAAGGTATTAAGATCTCTGCCACGTGTTCCCTGGCAAAGCCCAGACAAGGACAGGGGGCGTGCAAGGGACCCGAGGGGCTCTGTGTAGCATTGCCGTGTGGCAGTCGCATGAGAGCCAGCACCACTCGACAGAGCTGTCCCTAACACAGATGGAGTGCATGCAGGTGGATGAGAGGGCAATGCCAAGGGACACCATGCACCACCTGCAGTGCACCTTTAGTCATTCCTCCTGTCGGCTTGTGTTTATTTCAGCCAGGGCTGCCCTTTAATAAGCAATCTCCAGTGGCTCTTGCCAGCTCTGGGCATGGAGCTAAGGTTGCGGGGTGGGGCCGGTGTACACCTTGTTTCCTGGCTTTCAGAGATTGGAGTATTTGTGCGCTCAGCGCACTGCAAGGGCACAAGGCAGTTGGTCTGTACCAACAATCACTGCGTCCGCTGGATGCTAGTCATTCTGGATCATGGTTTTGTTGGCCCGCTCTCTCCGCTTCCTGCCTTGAATTAAAAGCACTTTCTCTCTGTATCCCAGGGCGTTGAGAACGTGTATACGCAGCATCAGCCCTTCCTGCACGAGACTCTAGATCAGCTCATCAAAGGAAAACTTAAGGATGGCCAGTACCCCTACCTGGGTCCCAGCACGCTCCGGGACAGGTACGGAGGGGGCAGGCTGGGGACAGGAGAACCCCTTTGGGGTAAATAAGGGATAGTTAATACCTGTGTCCAGTATGCTCAGGAAACATCATGACGTTTTGTTTAATAACTATATGATGTGGAGGGGATTCCATAGCACTCGATCTTGGCCTATCGATGGTAAAAGTAAGAACAGCAGAGTTAAGTCCTGGAGCGTTTCTGGAAATCTCCCCCTATATTTTTCCCTTTGCCTTCAGACAGCTGCATGCATGGAATTGCCCTGTAGCTCTGCTTTAAGAGTATTAGCCTGTTTGTCAGTTTGATTCCTTCCAGTTGCCTCAAGACAGCAGCACTCTCTAGAGGGAAAGCAAGGAACTGAAACTTGATCTCTCTTTCCCAGTTCTGCTACTGGTTTGCTGTTTGACCATAGGCAAGTCGCTTAACATCTCTGTCTCAATTTGACCAAGGGCAAGTCATGCCTGACCGACCTGATTGCCTTCTATGACGAGATAACTGGATATGGGGAAAGTGTTGGACATGATATATCTTGACTTTAGTAAAGCTTTTCATATGGTCTCCCACAGTATTCTTGCTAGCAAGTTAAAAAAGTATGGCTAACTTGCCCTCCTGAGCTGGTTGTTCTTTCTGGTGAGAACCTGACCTCGCCCAGTGTGGCTAATAAGCTGGCTAGTAGTCCTAACTGAAAAAGAATGTGGCTGCCCTTTTAGGGCTGAGCTGGTCCATTGTCAATATGGCCATTAAAGGCAGGTATAGGTTCCGATGATTTAATGACTTCTGAGAGGAAGTCATGACCTTGTGGTTTAAGGCACAGGACTGGGAGGCCGGAGACCTGGTTTCTATTCCCAGCTCTTGGAACAGTTACTTAATCCTCTGTACCTTAGTTTCCTCATCTGTAAATCAGAGTTTCTGCTTCTGTAATATACTGGTTTAGGGTGTTCAAGCCACTTCTAATGAACAATCTGCTTAGAGGATAAGAGCCTGCCATTGCTGCAAGCTTAGAGTTATTCCTTTGGAGCCAAAGGTAGACACCTGTGCTTCTGATGCTGACTATCCTAGGTTCACTCCCTGTTGATGAGCCCCGGTGGGTTGGCACAGCGAAGCGCTCGGCGACCCTCTGGGGAAGGCACTTTATATGCAGAGTGTTGCAACAATCCTCACCCCCCTCACACACCGGATCCTGCCAGCTTTTATCAGCAGCTGCCACATTTTGCGAGCTAATAATTTTTCAACAAATCGGGTGGCTGTTGCAGGGCAGGCTGGGTTAAATTAAAACTGCAAACTCATTTAGAGCAGAAGGGAAGCGGACTTTGGGACCGAGGTTCAGCTACATTGAGCAAGTGGGAGGGGAGGAAGTGTGTCCAATAATGCTCGTTAATTTCTCTGGCTCTTGGAGGTACACCCAGCACAGCTCTCGCTTCCTTCCTTCACCCCACCATAGGGCTTTGCGATCCAGCTGATACAAGTGAAAACATATTTCAGAACGGAAAGGCGTCCAGATTCCACGCCAGCTTGACAGCCGAGGCCATTAACCACTTTATTTCTGAGTGATAAAAGAATTATGGGCACACAAGAGATGAGTTGTTTGTCTGCGTGCCAGGAAATCTCTGCCTCGTGCCAGATGCTCCTTTAAAAATCCAGCAGTGGATTGTGGGGCTTGTGGAAGGGGCTGCTGGAAAGGGAAAAGCATCTGATTGTCCCAGGATGGGGATGAAGGCAGAAGAAACGCAAGCTTGCTCCTAGGAATGTCAAGAAATGGAAGTCTCCTCCTAGGAAATGCTCCAGCCTGGCCCTGGAGGGATTGCTCTAGGCTGAGATGGGACTTCAGTCTCCTTGGCCTCTCTGCTCAGCCTGCCAAAGGGGCCAGTTCTGTTCTCTTTGACGTGGGCATTTGCCCAGTGGCCCTGAAGTGAGACCCACCGATTCATTTCACGCAGGCCACCAAACAGCAATAACCATTTCCAGACGCTCTATTTCCAGACGCTTGATTGGAGCCAGCAAGGTGGGGCAAAGGTCCCTTGAGCCAGCCAGTGCCTCTAGCTTCGTTTAACCCTCTGCCATTAAACGTGCTGGTTGCCAATGAGATGGCCCTAAAAGGGCTTGTCTCCAGTGGTGTGGCACAGAGTGCAAGAATCTGCCCTTGGCGACGTCACGGTGCTAAGGGATTTCCTCAGGGAATGGGAGCAGGGTTTAATTTCCCAATGAATAAGAAGGTCAGAAATGCCTAGATCCAAAACAAAATATAGCTAAGCTGGACAAAAACCAAGTTTCCATCTCTTCCCCACCCCAAACCATAGCACCAGCCTAACCACGTAACTGACTGAGTAGACACAGGGAGTTCTTATAACTTCAGCAAAATAAACAAACCCCAAAAGGCAACGGCAGAGATGCCAAACCATATTCTGCCCTAAGCTCTTCAGAGCAGATCTTCCCTGGGGTTAGTACAGCGCCTAGCAAGGTGATCCCAACTGGAACCTCTGGGTGCAATATTAAATAACGGCTGCATTGTGGAGCCTCCCACAGATTGTCATGAGCCATCGGGGTTCATTGGAGGGCTATAGCGCATGGGCATGAGATTAGCTGGGCTCTCATTGGACAGTTAGGTGTACCCAGAATGCCAGCATCTTGTTGCAGCCCCTTGGGATTGTTTAGAAATACAACTCTTGTCTCTCTTTATCAGCGGGAGACAGTGTAGCCTAGTCCACACAGAATTTGGCCTGTGTCTCAGGAGACCTGGGTTCTATTCCCAGCTTGGCCACTGGCCTGCTGGGTGACCTTGAGTAGGACCCATCCTGTGCCTCAGTTTCCCTATCTGTAAAAGCGTTTTGAGAACTACAGTTAGATGTGCCAGATAAAAGCTGGGGGTTATTTTCACCTTTCTTAAAGTACAAAATAATTCAGTGCTTGTTTGATTATTTTTGCGGCAGGGGGGGCTGGGCAATAGATGCTGAAAGTTGGCCTAACTTGGTCTTGTACTGCTTCCAAAGAGACAGGAGTCCTCTTGGCAAAACCCACTAGCACAGCTGGCCGTGTCAGCAGAAAGGCCAAGGACCAAGTGGGCAATGTAAGCCGACCTGCCGTTTGCTCCTAGATGAGGTCAGAAGGTGGCCGTGTATTTTTCCCCCAGTGCCACTGTGGCATGAGGGTCAGCAGCACTGGCTCGGGGCGGAGCGCCCCCTGGAGATGCATGCACTGCTTCCTGCTGCACCACTTGCTTGGTCTCCTGTTCCAGGCCCACCTTGCCTCATGAGGCTGGCTGAGAGCACCAGATGGTCTGGCTGCAGGCATTGATGGGGGAGAACGTACCCCAGTGAGTTGAAGCTGCTGGAGCACTGGAAATCCAGGGCTCGGTGTACAGATGGCCTGGTGGTTACGTTACTAGCCTGGGACTCAGGAGACTTGCATTCAGTTCTCTGCTCCTGTCTGACCTGGGGCAAGTCACTTAGGGTATGTCTACACTTTAAGCTGGGGGTGATTCCCAGCCCAAGGAGACATATGCATGCTAGCTCTGATCAAGCTAACGCACTGAAAATAGAAGTGTCGGTGGGGTGGCGGGACAAGCTAGCCGCCCCAAGTCCAGTCCCATCTGAGAGCTAGGGATGTACTTGGCCCACAAGCCCCGGCGGCCCCTGCACTCAATCAGACCTAGTGCAGGAATTATAAGCACGCCTCACGTTCTCTCTACAACGGGGATCATAGTCCAGCTCTCCCATAGAGGATAAATATATTAGATTGTGAGGTACTTAAGTTCCAGGGTCATGGGGGGCCACAGAAGTACCTTAGATAGATAGATTGATGGAAAATTAATCAGGCCTTAAAATCTATCCCGAAATGTTCCAGAGGAACTGAGAGAGGAGCCACCTTAAACTTCACAACATTGATAATACATGTCAGGGAATCACTTAAAACCCAGCCCAGGGCAAACTGGACTAGAGCGTGTTGCCACGTGTGGTTTCAGCGGACGGCGTTACAGTGATTGACGCGAGTTCAGCAAAAGGTCAGGATGAAACATTTGTATTTCACCATCAAAGGGAGGCAACCGCTTGAACGGCAAAGAATTTTTAAAGGCTTCTCAGTGTATGAGTCTTTCCTTAATAAATATTATGCTCTTGTGGGGGAGGAGAAGCTCCTGGTCCAAATTAGCAGCAAGGAGGGGAGGAGAATCTCTGTAAATCATCGAACAGGGTTCCAAGCAATTCCACTTAATCTTTCGCTTCCAACTCTCCTTTTTCTGCCGTTTAAATGTCATTCTCCTCCTATTTGCCATACACGTGCAGGCCCATCGACACTACTGCGTGAGTCATGCTAGCGACAGCTCGCCAAAAGCTCATTATTTGTATTACAGTAGCTCATAGAGGGTCCAGCTGAGATCAGAGCCCCACTGTGTTAGGTGCTGTACATACATATGTACACCACCTAACACATGCTGACAAACATGTAGTCAGAGACGGTCAGTTCCCCAAAGGGCTCACAGTCTAAATAGACAAGATGCACACAGGCTGGGAGAAAGGAAGGATTATTATCGCTGTTTTACAGGCGGGGAACTGAGTCAGAGGGAGATGAAGTGAATTGCCTAAGGTCAGAGAGAGTCTGTAGCAGGGCTGCGATCCCAAGTGTCCCAGCCCAGTACCTTACCCACAAGACCATCCTTCCTCTTAAAATGCTTGTCAGGGGCTTGATTCCGCCATGCTCTTGTCTGACAATGGCATTGCTATGCAGCTGTTCAGCTTACTGGGTTAGCTAGATCTGCGCTCTGGTGTGCCAACTGGGGTGGTTTCTGTGACCTGGACTCCGCTCAAATGGCGATTTGCCCTGTTCGGAATAAGAATACCACCATGTTTGGAAACCTGGTCTGATCAGAAGTCCATAAAATGGGCAAGGTCCTTCTCCGCCAATGGGTGGAGACCCTCAGACAGGGGAGTACAACTAACCAATGAGACAATCTTGGTCAGTGACACTAGGCAGCGGTCTCTGCACACCAGCAGCCGAACTGCTGTGAAGGTTTTAGCAGGCACCAGGGCAAAGGAGAGTTTGTAGAAGGAGGGATTGGAAGGCAGATGTTTAGGGGGAGCTCCCTCCTTGCTTGTGTGAAAATTTAACAAGTGGGAAGTGGAGGCCGGCACCAGAGGCTGATAGGAGGTGAACGTTAACAGCTCCATAGCAGATGAGAGATGATAGGTAGGGGGGGTTGACTCGGCCAGGCTGGGTATTCACTTTCAATCAGCTTAGGTTGGTTGCGATAAAGAAGGGGGCGCAGTGGAGGGTTTGAAAGATGGTTGACGCCGTCAAAGTAATTCAGTCCTCATGTCTTCTCCCAAGTTGGTATCAACTGCAGAGCTAAGCAGCCTCACTCTGATCTGCCTCTTCTGGGTCATGATGTTAAGTGTGACTAGACCTCCCCAATTAATTTGTAAGGCCGCTCGTGCTTTCACTGAAGCTACTGCAGGGGTAGCGTGGGCGGAGGAGTAATGTCAGGATGAGCTGTGTTGATACTGTTTTCATATGCATTCTGGGTTCCTCCTTAGCTGCCTTTGCTGGGGTGGTTTTTAAAAAAAATCTGTTTAGCACCGTTTGGAAGCGGCCAAGATCTGATTGTCTCTGGACACAGGGACAAGAACAGCCAATGCCAGACTCCTCTGTCTGGGGCTTCATCTGGGCAGTAAGCCCCCGCTGCTCCCTCCTGCAAATGTGTTTCCCTGCTGTGCTGGAGCCGCTAGTCTGATAGTGTGTGTTCTCGGCCTCGTGCATGGGGATCAACTTCCTGCACAGCAACGTAGCCCTGACTTCTAGGGCAGGCTCGCTGCCTGCCTGGGGCTGCTGTACCTCCTGGGATCTGCAGATCTCAAAGCAATTTATGGTGGTGGTGCATGAAGCCTCGAAAACAAGGGTGACCGTGTGCTATGATGCCAAGATTGAGGCCGGGCATTCTGAAGGAGCCAAAAGGAGGTAGTTGGGGATTTGGGGATGTAAATCCCTTAGGCCTTGTGAGCCTGAGCTGCTTGGAGACCGACCCAGTGGATGAAGTGGGGTTGGGTGGAGGTTGTAACTAAGTGACTCCCTGTGCTAAATTGTTTTATTTGCCTGTTGCTTTACTGATCCAGTTACAGTCACTAGTTCAATTTAACAGATGTAATTGGCTGGTTGGGATTTGTGAGACATAACCACTGTGACCCCCATAGCAGATCGGTGTTATACCCACTTCCCAACGGAGCAAACAACACTTGCCCTGGAGAGACACAGGGAGTCGCCAGCAGACCTGGGAATAAAACCCTGAAGTCCTGACTCCCAGCTGTGTGCTGTGTCCTCTAACCACACGTGCAACTGTCTAATAAAGTAGGGATTTTATCTATTAAGCTTGCAGTACCACCCCCACCCACGCCCCGCTTTCAATTATTATAAAGTACATTGTCAACTGGTGCCATTGGCCCCTCTTTCTAGCCATCAGTGATTTGGCTGATCTCTCCTAGACATCACGGCGGAAGTGGTTCTTGAAAAGGGATTCAGAAATACTCTTCAGTACCGCAGATTATGGTTTATTAGATTTTTTTTTCCCCTTCTCCATCCCCAAAAGCGCTGGGCAAATTTGCATCCAGTTTCCAAAGAGGCATGTCTGAACCAGCTAAAAGCCATGGCACAGCAGTCTCCATCCTCCGGGGCTGGCTCCGTGACTCGCACCCTTGCTCGTGCATAGAAACTTCGTCCGCTGTAGTGAAACATTTGAATCTGCACAGTCTGAACATGCAGTCGCTGTATATAACCTGCTTATTTTAAGGCTGCCGTACAGAAGATTTCACAGCTTGCTTTTGTTCAAGGGACTCTGTAACTCTTCGGGGAGCGATCGCTGCACTGAATCCTAGCTCGCTGGGAATGTTGTGAACACGACGTACGCTGTGCTGCTGAAATCCTGATAGTTCTCCCACCGTATAACTACTCCGGACTGATGGCCCAAAACATCTGCATGATAAATCGCACCATTGTATCTGCAGAGCTCAAGTGTGGAACGGCTAGGCTGGCGTGTTCATGTACCTTTTTAGGCCTTTTCTACAAGGGACGCCTTTCTGATAAAAACCCTGTCCTTTCGTGAAAGCTACACAGCTGAAGCTAAGCCACTATCCGCTGTTCCAAAGAACAGCGAGAGGAGATTATACACTGACTGCAGATGAAACTTGTGTTTGAAGTCCATTGAATGCCTCAAGAAGCAATTTCTTTGTTTAACGTAACTCTGAGAACCATGTTTTTCCAAGTGCCCTGTAATATTAGGCACCTAAAGTTTTGGCACCCAGGATCTGATTTTCAGATGGGCCAGGTACCTGCAGCTTCCAAGAACTTCCAAAATCTGGCTTGAGGTGCCAGATTCTGGGCACCCTATACTAGAAACTACTTTCTGACAGTTTGGGCCTTGCTTCTGATCAGGAGCTTGCGTGGACCACGCAGACGAATTGCTGCTATTCTGATTGTTGCAGCAAGCAGCTCTAGTCTAAGAGAATACCTGGCTGTAGAACAGAGATCAGGCTTGAGGGCTTAGGGAGCACAGCAGCAAGGTAACCAGGAGGTTGTGTCACAATTTAGCTGCCCTGTAGAGAGAAGCTTTCGGACTCAGTAGTGTACGTTATTGGAGTCACCTGAGAGGATGCACAGCACCGTATCCCGTGGAACCCGTACAGTGCACTCCAGGTTCACAGATCAAAGGTGCCTCATGAGCCAGGACCAACTTCTTGTACCTCTGAGCCAGCTGGGTGACTTGGGGGGTGAGAAATGGGGTTGGGGGTGTGAGGAGGGAGAGATCAAAGTGCCGGCTTTCTTGAGGAAGCAAAATATTCAGGGCCACGTGTCTCTCTGCATGTACCGAGGTGAAAGCACCCCAGCCCTGCAACTTCCCTGCAAAATCCTGTGTTCCTAAACTCCTTAGGGATTATAATCTCAGAGGTGAACTCGGCATAATCCCACCAATTCCGTAATGAGCCAGAAAGACTGCAGCTGATTTGAGCCAAGATGGCTACAACGCTGTCGCTGCCCTTATTTGACTCCTAAATTAAGATTAATTTAACAGCCCTAGCAGGGTTGTGCTCGTGCATTAAACATTGGTGGATGTGTCATGGTGGCGCCCAGTGGGAATACAGACCCTGCCTGCTACCGCCTTTTCAGAACTGTTCACACATTGTGTAAGTGTTTAGCAAGGTACAAGTGTTTAAATGCCATGTTATGTGCTACGGCACCGTTGCCCCCTCAGGGCCCTGTACGTCACAGAAATTAGATATAGGGGAAAATCCACTGGCTTGCTCAATCCGTGTCCCTGGCCAGGGCAGGATTTATCCCTAGGCTGTGTTGTCTAATGCTTTGTCCTGCTCCGTTTCAAGAGCTCTCCCTTTTCATTGCAGGCCTCAAGATATTATTGTGTTTATCATTGGAGGAGCAACCTATGAAGAGGCGTTAACTGTGTATAACCTTAACCGCACCACCCCTGGGGTCCGGATCGTATTGGGAGGGACCACCATCCACAACACAAAAAGGTAACAAGGACCGGAGCCCTATCCCATAGGTTTGAAAAAGGTTTATTTGAGTCTAGGTCTGTGACACAGGAGAATTTCAGGGCACCACTGAACAGTCAGATTTCTGGTCTAACCACCCTGCCTGGTAGGTGTAGCCCTGAATGCCTTGTTGGCTCTGGAACAGATTGTCAGGCTGAAGGTTTAAGGAACTTGAAAGTCAAAGATAAAAGTTCTAGGTACAGAGAGGCGTATGTGCATAGTTTCTCCTGCTTTGAATTTGCTGCCCACGGTAGTATGAATGGGAAGGTAAGGGAATGCCCGGAAATCCAGACCACACGCCTGATTCCGCTCTCAGTCACTCTGGCGTAAATCAGCCATGAATCTGCTGAGGTCAGGGGGGTTCCACTGGTGTAAGTGAGATCGGAAGCAGGCTCTGTGCTTGCAGTAATGGCAATCTCTGTGCAGCCTGCAGATCTGCACAGTACCGACTGCTCTTCACGTCGCGCTCTTACAAAAGGAGCTTTCATTCCCAACCCACCGTGCACCTCCCTATCCTCCCTTAGGAGATGGGTCAGGTGTACAGGCTTGATCTGCAAGACTCTTGGGTATGCTGATCACCCTTAATTCTCTTTGATCCTATGTTACCAGTGCTGCCCCTGAAACATTCCAAGCAACTAACGTCTTAGTGGGTTTGTGCTGGCAGTGCCGATGGCATTGCATTGCCGCAGCAATGGAAGCAGGTGATCCAGTCCTAAAATTCCCTGTTAGTTCCTCCGAATACCATCTTGCTTTCTCCAGGAAACAACTGGGACTTGTGTGATGTGATCTGCTGATGAAACTTACGAGCCCAGTTTCCAAACATGGGCACCATTTCACAGGCCTAAGTGCTGATCAAAGCGTCCAAGTCAGGATTCGGTTATCCTAGTAAGGGGGAAATTAGACCATACATCTGTACCACCTCCTGCCAGGGGGTGGGGGAACAGGCGGGAGTATCTCCTTCTCTCCCGTGCCAGCTGCTAGCTAAGCAGAGAACCAAGAATTCTTTCAATTCTTCCCCCACATCCCTCCAAATATCCCATTCTCTCCCCTTTCATAATTAAGTCTCCTGGGCCGGTAGCCAATCAGTTGGTGGGGAACAGGAG
This sequence comes from Chelonia mydas, assembly GCF_015237465.2. NCBI lineage: Eukaryota > Metazoa > Chordata > Testudines > Cheloniidae > Chelonia > Chelonia mydas. The sequence goes on from NC_051264.2 coordinate 6,564,298, forward strand.
GGTAAAGTTAGAAGGAATGTGACAGGTGACCTGAATCCATTCCATGTGCTCTATCAGAAAATGTGGTGAAATCTAAGAGCTGGAACAGTCCCTGGAGATGTCCAACAGCTGCTCTGAACTTAAAGGGACCCCTCTGCCCTGTAGGGACGGACGGAGGGGAGGCTGAAACCTCATTAAACTTTAAATGCAAACTGTATCATTCTGGTGACATTAAATGTAAACATTCAGGCTGCAGTATTCAAAGCTGACTAAGGGCTTTGGGCAAATGGGACTTCATTAGAATGAATGGGAGTGGAGCATCCAAATCCCCTAGACAACTTTGAAAATCTCTGCCTCCACATTCTGCAATTTCTGAGTGTTAACATTCTCATAGACACTCTAACTGGCCTGCGTTGCACACACCCACACCCCAAGGACCCATGTCTGCTCTTGGGTCTAGCCATCCAACCCACAAGGCTGGATGGGCTGCTGAAGCCATAAACCTGTCCCCCAGGTTTGTTCACCAGCTGGACCAAGTTTGTGAGCCTTTCTCATTGTTAGTTCTATTCTGGTAGTGCCTAGATCAGGGCTCCATTGTGCTAGACTCTGTGCAAACACATAGGATGAAACAGTCCCCATCCAGAAGAACTTGCAGTCTAGGAAAATAAATGACATCAAAGCATGTGGAGGGATGCATTTGGGTACATTCAATCTATTATCTACACACACACACACACTTGCAATTTTAGCCCAATAAATATTTGCTACTATACCTATTATGTGGGACTTTTAAATGCCTCATTTCTGCACCTCCATCCTAATTCCGCCTCCCACAAGATATATTCAGGTTGCACAGCAATCATTTGTATCGTATTGCACGATCCAGTGGCTGTCACCCCCACTCCCACCAAACATATTTTTTTACACATGTGCAGCAGTGTCCACTCTGAAATCTGTTAGTTTTTCCTTCAGTTAATAAAGCCCTCGAATTGGACACCAGTCCAGATGCAAGTGGCTCTTATGAACTGGGTTACAAAGGCAAGTCTGTATTAGCCCACATTTTGACCAAATCCTACCCAAACTAGCTAGCTTTCCATTCGCACCCCGCCCCGCTCCATGGTTAGCCTTGGAGCTAAACTGCGTTGCTAGAAACGGAAAGATAAAGTACTTTGCAGTCATGCTCGCTGCTCCTTGTCCAATAGGCCCTCCGGAAAAAGGGAGTTGCTAAAATGTCATCTTGGAAAGATGCACCCAGCCTGTAAAAATGCAACTATGATGAAAACATCTGGCTTCATTGCTCCTGAATTACTTTGAAAACCAGTTTCCTGGTGTTCCATTTACTCTAATTCCCAGCAAGCAGCCAAACGTACATTCCCTCCCAAATGCAAGAGCTTGTATAAACCAAGAAATCCCAGGGTGTGGCGCAGAGGCTGACAATGCACCTATGGTTGCTTAGATCCATTTCCAAGCTGAATGACAGATTCCTGCAGGATTGGAAACTGGGTCAAAACCCTCCCACCTGGTGGCTATTCACCAGTGATGTTTAGAGATGCTAGGTGCCGAAAGCAGACTGGGCCCCCAAATTAGAGAAACAAAGTAAAACCCAGACCCTATAGATCTCTAGTCTGGAAAAGGAGCCTGAACCCTGTAAACTGTTCTCTGCTGTGGCTTGTTTAATGTTGCAGCTAGCACAATACTACTGCATCTATAACATCGTCCAGCAGGTCATTTCAGAGCACTTTACACACATCGAGGCTGTGATTCTCCCCCAAGAGCTTAAAGGAGGTAGGCACCTAACTCCCATTGGAAAATGCCAGGTTAATTAAATCATAGCGCCTCCCAGCAGCCTTGGTTCAGGAAAGCATTTAAGCATCTGCTTAAGTTCATTCCTGTTCAGCCAAGCACTTAGTCCCATGCTTAACTTTAAACGTGTGCTGAATTCCCGTTGGCTTCGTCGGAGTTAAGCATCTACTTAGCGTGGTGCTGACCAGGGAGCCTTTCCTGAATTGGGGGAGACTCTCTGAAGTAAGTAGTAACTATCCCTGCCTTACAGATGAGAAACTGAGGCACAAAGAGGCATGTGTTGCCCTAGGCCAATGGCAAGTCAATATTAAAACCAGGAACAGAACTCCTGGTCTATGACTCTTGGAGGCCTCTGGCTAAGCTCCTCACTCTAAGAGGTTGGCCATGGCCTGAGCTTAATGGCCTACATCTATGGCGGTGTCCCCACTGCAGCCTAGGCTAGCTGCCAGAGCACAGCGCCATCTAAGAGTCTAGGGACGTACTCGGGCAGCTAGCCCCAGCTGCTCCCAGGGCTGCCGGGCCACTACATCTGCTGCTCTCGCTCGAGCAGAGCTAATGCATGGACTTCTGCCCAAGCTGGAATTATGCCCCCCATCTACAGAGTACACATACCCCAGGCTGTACTGTAAGACCTTGGTAGCACTAAGATGACACAGAGGTGCCAACCCAGAATCAGCATTTTTCAGAGGCCCAGCAGGGCTGTCTGCCAAGTCCCGTCATTGCTGTTGATATAAGCTCTTCCCAGGGTGCATGGGGAGAAGGGGGCAGCAGATGCAGTTACCAGAGAAGACTGGGGAGGGGGGCGGTGGCATCTATTTCAGAGACATGAAACTTTCGCCTTTCCAGCTAGTGACTTAGTCCTGGCACATCCCTCACTGCACATCATCCAAAGGCAGATTCCCCTCACTGCTGGTGTACTTGGCCATGTGCCGCCTACAGTTGAATCCCTCCTTTCTAATGACCCTGGAACAGAAGCCGTGAGAAGGGTTGGAGGAGGCTGGAGGGTGCTCCCCAGCTTGAGGGCCAAGAGGTTTGTTTTGGAGAACCTGCATAAACTGGACGATCGCACAGCACAGTTAAAAGGACACTGTCTATCTAAGGTCCTGGTCTGGCCCTGTCACCATTGTGCCTGAGCACCTCCCCATCTTTCATTTATTTATCCTGTGCACCCCTGTGAGGCAGGACAGTGCTGTTACCCCCATTGTACAGATGGGAAACTGAGGCACTGAGAGGTTAAGAGGCTTGCCCAAGGTCATCCAGGAAGTCTGTGGCACAGCTGGGAATTGACCAGAATTTCCCTCCTAACCACTGGACCATCCTTCCTGTCATGCCTCCACTTGCAGGTGATGGGTCCAAAACATGATCCCAGGATGACTGAGTTCTCCCCTCCCCCACTGGCAATTTGGCTACAATCCATGGTGCACTTTAGAACAAGGGAGTATGTTTTGGACCCGTCACTCCTGAGAGCCCTTTGAATTTTAGATTCTTCGTTCTTGTACCACTATTGCTTTGCACTTGCACAGTGCCATTCAGCCAGCAGGCTCAAAGCACACTGCAAATATTTGGTTTTGTAGGACCTGCCTCGAGGTCCTGTCCCCTCTTCCATTTGAATCCCATACTAGGCAGCTCTTAATCGCTGTTTCTGAAACTGTCCTGAAAATATGATGTTACATTTGCAGCTAATCCATGTTTAGATGCACCCGTTGCTGACACCTGCTGTCAGCAAGAGGTAATTTTGCCGGTAGAGACCAGGTTCAAGTGTTGAACAGCTCTAAGGGCGCCATAATCCTGGAACCCCCAATTTGTGTCACTTGAAATTTTGGGAAAAGCTTCTGCCTCATCCCCAGGTCCAGTCTACCCATTTTGAGACTGATCAGATGTTTTGGTGAATGGTAAAATTAGGCTTATAACGGAAGCCCCACTGCAAATCTTGATGGCTTGACAGCATTTGCGCCGTAACGAAACACGGAGCAACGGCAGAAGGTAACCGATAGCAGAGATCTCCTGACAGGTGTAACTTTCACCCAGTATTGAAGGCTGAAACCTGCCTTGAAAGAGGATCTGTGTACTGAACTGAAGTACGTGTCCTGTAACACACTTGGAGGCCACGTGTATTGGAAGGGCTCTGCAAAGAAGCCGTAGTACCATTAACACACTCCACTGAACAGCTCCGCATCCCTAGCTGTGTCCCTAGAGCAGAGGGGAGGCAGGGCTCTTCGACTGTGTTTTCCTGTCTGTTTGGTGGTGGGCTTAAAGTTTGACTGGCTCAGCAAAGGAACTTCTCCAGATGTTTCCTCCAGAGGGTCTTTACTGTCTCCCTTCTAGCAATTTAGGAAGGACGGGGTGGCTGTGACCCCAGACCCTACCCCACCGGAGACCGTAACCCTAAGTCGAGAACCGCTGACCTACTTTGGTTTTGAAAATTTCACCCTTCATTTTTAGTACTCACTGCGTGATTCTGCATCTGGGGGTTGGGGAGGAGAGAGAGAGAGTGTGTGTGTGTGATGATACACACATAGGCAGGGTCCCTGGTTGTGAGGATAAGGAGCTTCTGTTTGATACAGATCAAAGTCAGCCAAGGGCTTGGAGGACCGGGGTGACGTGGTTGGGATAGAGAGGACTTTGGCAACAGTGTATTGATTAGGCTGGAGGAGGGCAGAAGAGGTTGCATGGTCCAATGGATAAGGCACTGGACTGGGAATCAGGAGAGATGGGTTCCAATCCCACCTCTGCCACTGATCTGTTGTGTGACCTTGGGCAAATCATTTGCCCTGTCTGTGCCTAAGTTTCCTTTCCTACCCTCTGTCTGTTTAGAGTATTTCTGCATGACACAAGCTGCCCAGAACCCGGAGTTTGTACTTGCATTGCTAGCCTATGCTGCAGCTGTTCCACTGCATCTAAACTGCTTTTTTTCAGGTGTGTTAGTGCAGGTCTGGCTACCTGTGCCTCAGTCACACTTCAGATTGCAGTGCAGACACACCCTTAGATTGGAAGGGTGGGGACAGTCTCCGATTTTTATGTCTGTGCCTTGCTCAGTGGGGTCCCAGTTCTGGTTGGGACTTCTAGGCACTAGCGTGATTCAGTTAATCATGGAGCAGTCTTGCTAAGAGATGACCTATATTAGCCATAGCGATGGTGTTAGAATTACCAGGGCCCTGTGAGGAAGGTAAACCATAGAACTTAGAGATGGAAAAGCTTATCTAAGGGATTTATTCCGCTGCCCATCACCATAGTATTTGAGCACACTCCATACCTGGGTGTCCCCAGGGTGCACGCCCGATATTAAACTGATCTAGCACTTGGCCTTAGCTGAAGGTTCAAGAAGAAGGAATCTGTCAATGAAAATGACACACCGGGATATAGACAGTGGTTCTTTGCTCTGATCACCCGAGAGGATGCCAGAATGCTGATTGTTCTTGTAGCTCCTGGCAAAGAGCTGCTAGTTTTTCTAAATCAGCTGGCACGTTGTCTTTTTGGGATGGGATCCCAGAAGCCGAGTGCTGGAGCCACCATTTCAGGCTGGGCTTAGATTCCTGCTGTACTGAGTAACGTCAGCTAGTTAGGCCTTCTCCCCTGACCGCAGCTTGGCGCCGTCTCTGAATTATTTACAGAAAAGGTAGGATGCAGTACCTCCATTTGCATTTCAAAGAAGGAAAGAAAAAAGATGGATGTCATGTTATCGCAGGGTCCTGCCCACTTATCTCTGGATGGGGATTAGCAGGGATCCTCATCTGAAAACGACACGAATTGGAATAATTTCTGCATTTTTTCACCTACTGGGTGAGGCAAGCATCCCCGTAATGCGGATAAAATCAGTGCTTTCCGTCCATAGGTCTCAAAGCATTTTCCAAAGGAAGGTCAAGTATCAGGAGCTCTAGGATATAGAGGGGGGAAAAGAGACTTGGGCAAAGTGCAGGTCTCCCGATTCCTAGTCTAGCAGCATAGCTTCTGGACCATGCCTTTGCTGCTGCAGGCTTTGTCCAGGGAGTTAAAAGAGCCTGTGATTCTGGCCTGCAGAGCACTGGGGGACACTAGTGTCTGGGCAAAATGTCAGGGCTTTTCTTATTAAAAATCCGCACGAGACTGCTGAGGTGCGGCCTATCCATGTCCTGCATGGATGGGAGAGCTGGAAGCTTACAAAGGACACGGATAAGACTCGGAGCACAATTACTCGAGACCCTGGGTAAGAGAATAATGTCTTTCTGTGGACGCATAGCTTGCCGATAGCAAAGTGACTCACTTCCGGCACTCCTACGATCGGGCAAGATCACAGGCAAATCAGGAAGAGGAGAAAAGCCAGTTATGTTGGAAATACTGTCAGATGCACTAGTCTCCAAAGGAGAGTGGATGTTTTACTACCCCTGTTCTGCAGCGAAAGAGGAAAAGAGGTGGATGACAAGCTTTGCACCGGAGCCGTGACTTGATGAAGAAAATACAGTTTTAATTAAAATCTGAGGCTTAGCTGTAAAAGTAAAGGGAAGTGGCTATGGCAACATGACCATCAAATACACAAAGGTCTGGTTTTCTACTTCTCTTGTGCCCTACAGAGTCATTCACACCTGTGCATGTTGGGTGTAAAACGAAACCAGATCAGAATAGCAGCATCCTACACCCACTCTGCACTCACTCTTCATTGGTGGAAATGATGACACAAGGTGCAAGGCAGAGAAGGGTCCAACCCATAATGTATGAACTTCAGTGCCGTAGAAAGCTCTGACATCTTTCCCAAGCCCCTTTTCCTCTGCAGGTCTCTGGTTCAGATCCAGCCCGGATTGGTAGAGATTGAAAGTTCTCTCCCTGATGGTTCTTTAGTGTCACATAGGCGAAAGGAGCTGGTGTCTCAGACAGTTCCCAGGAGCCAGGCTTTCCTCTCCCAAAAAGCCAGCCGCTTCAGAGCTGGCACCAACCGGCTCCCTTCGGGTGCTCTCAGAAGATGAGGCCATGGCTGAGTGACGGAACAACGCCTGCCAGACAGGGTATTGAAAAGATCAAGGAGTGACTCCATTAGAGTATAAGGACCTTCACAGGGAGAAAGTATCAGGTACTAACGGGCTCTTTAATCCAGCGGAGAAAGGCAGAGAGAGACCCAAGGGCTGGAAGCTGACACCAGACAAATTCAGATTAGAAATAAGGCACAAATCTTTATCAGCGAGGAAGAGTCACTGTTGGAACAAACTGCCAAGGAAGGCAGTGGCTTCTCCAGCTCTTGATGTCTTCAAATCAGGACTGGGTGTGTTGCTGGCAGCTGCTTTAGCCAAACCAGTTACTGGGCTCAGTCCAGGGGTAAGTGGGAAGAATTCTCTGGTCTGGTTATACAGAAGATCAGACGAGATGATGTAACGGTCCCTTTAGACCTTAGTCTATGAATTTCTGGGTAATTACAGCATGTCTGCAAGTGCCATGGTACAGGATGAGGCCACAGAGAGCATGTCTGTAACAACGTGGGCAATGCATTGAAAGGAACTGGCTGACATGGTATCCTGTCGTTTTTTGAATTTGGCTGTGATCTCTGGTCTTAAACCATTCAGGGTTGGGCATGGGCCAGTACTTGGATGGGAGAACTCCAAGGGGAAAATACCACATGCTACAGGGAGAGGGGCAGGTAGCAAAGCCGGAAGTCGTCTTCCCCAAGTTCGTGCTGAACCAATGTTTCCCCCCCGGTGCTAGGAGAAGCTGTATGGCTGGAGGTGCCGTTATTCAGATGAGAGATCAAATGGGGGGTCTGACCCCTTGAGACAATTCAATGAATCCCAGTGTTGCAGCTAAATTTCAATTTGGCTAACACTGTATGCTCCTTCCCACCTGAAATTCCTCCTGCAATCTCTATTGGACATCATTTTTCCTGTTGCAAAGCATTTGCCGTCCATTGAAAGCAACTGCTGCTTTCCACCCCAGAGGTGATTTGCCTTTGGACAAGAGACTCGGTAATTCCTTTAGTGCCTCACAAACCTCAGGAGCCTTTCAGACAAAAGGCACCATGGCAATGTAAGATTATTTACTCATAGACTTTATACATTAAATATGGCAAGACCTGGTAAATTTGCTGAGCATTATTGACCCTGCAAGAACAGAACCCTAAAACCATGTCATCCTATTACACCACAACGGCTCCAAAGAGTCTGGGGGATTTGTAAATGATCTCTTCCAGAGAAAAGGGCAAACAGTTATAATTTCAGATCCTTTTGGATTCATTGCTTTTTGTAAAAAAGAAAAGGAGTACTTGTGGCACCTTAGAGACTAACCAATTTATTTGAGCATAAGCTTTTGCGAGCTACAGCTCACTTCATGCATCCGATGAGGTGAGCTGTAGCTCACGAAAGCTTATGCTCAAATAAATTGGTTAGTCTCTAAGGTGCCACAAGTACTCCTTTTCTTTTTGCGAATACAGACTAACATGGCTGTTACTCTGAAACCATTGCTTTTTGTGTAAATGTAAACAACTTACTTTACACAAAATCCCAGGACGTGAAGTTTGTAGATTTATTTATTTTTATGGCCAGAAGGGATCCTCCAATCTTTTTGTCTGACCTCCTGCATAGCCCAGGCCAGAGACTTTCTTCCAGTTACTGTCCTGAGCCCAAATGTCAAACGAGGCAGATTTGTCGTTATTAAATATTGAGGGAATCAGACATGTATCGATCCCCTGGGGTTTCTTTGTGATTATCTGTGAACTGGACCAGTGGTTCTCAACCAGAGATCCAGGGCCCCCCAGGGGGCCGTGAGCAGGCTTCAGGGGGGCCACCAAGCAGAGCTGGTGTTAGACTTGCTGGAGCCCAGGACAGAAAGCTGAAGCCCTACCGCAAGGGGCTGAAGTCCAGGGCCTTGAGCCCCCCACCCAGGGCTGAAGTCAAATCCTTAGCAACTTAGCTTTGTGGGGTCCTCTGTGACGTGGGGCACTGGGCAGTTGCCCCGCTGGCTACCCACTAATGCCTGTCCTGGTTTTTATATGCAGAAAACCAGTTGTTGTGACACAGGGGGGCCTTGGAGTTTTTATAGCATGTTGGGGGGGGGCCTCAGAAAGAAAAAGATTGAGAACCTCTGACCTAGACAACTCCACTTTACCCCCTCCTCACTGACTGCACATTGAGAGAAGGTTTTTAACAGTGCAGTGGGATCCAAGGAAATTTAGCAGTTTTGACAGAGCGGTTTAATACAAGGAAGCCTTCCCAGGGTTTTATTATATTTCCATCACGTTCTAACTCCTCTGGTAATCCACTGGCCTCCCTGTAATGAACTCTCTATTATTCCTTCTGGATTAGAGTGGATATCTCACAATAAACAAGGAGATTTTTATATTAATACTCTGAGCAGCCAGCGTAAGCACCTTAATTCTCTGCTTTCATTGTTCTTACCAGTCCAACTTCCACTCTCTGATCAACAGCTGTGTCTATGGGGCAGGGGAAACGATTCTGCTTTTTTGGCTGTTTTTAACTAAGCAGGAGACAAATGCGTTTTTGGAGCTGGTTGTGTTATTGTGGTTCGTATCTTTGTGATGGTGTTTGTTTAAATACCCCGTGCATTGTACAACGTATAGGCGTAAGCCTAAGGTACTGGGAGTGGATGCTTTACAGTGTGGGAGCCTTTATTGTTTTTGGCATTAAGGCCCCTTTACTCCACTTTGGCAGTGTAAAGGGGCCTTAAAGTGGGCAAAAATCTGTGTGTAACGTAAAGGAACCTTAGTGTAAATGAGCATCTGGCCGGGTGGAGTGGGGGGGGAGGGGTGTGTGTATATACACACACACACAACTATACTTTGCTCACTTTCTGTATATATCCATACATGCACAGTGAGCGGTGTGTGTGTGTGTGGGACAGTGGAGCATGCATTCCAAGGAATTCCATGTAAGTAAATTACACTTCAAAAATGTGACATGTTCCACTAATCGAGTCCATCCTTGCAAATGAACGAAATGCCAGTGATTCTACAGGGAACAGGGGCGTTGTTTGCTAGACTATTACCAACCTGGAGGCCCTCAGGCCTTAATGATACTGAAACTGCAGATAAAATCTTCTAACTTTAGTGGGAGTTAGGCTCCTAGAAACCTGTAAAAATCTGTCCCTTAAGGCCTGATCCAAAGCCCACTGAAATCAATAGGACCCCTATCAGCTTCAGTGAGGTTTGAATCCAGGGGCCACGGGGCCTGATCCTGCGAAGTACTGAGCACTCCTAAGAGATGCTCAGTGTTAGCAGGAATTGAAGGAGCCGGCTGCTGCACAGGATTGGGCCCTGAGTATCCCTGTATGCTGTACAGTCTGTTCGCAACAGGGCTCTTGGCAAATGTCATTTTGCAGCAGCTTTAAGATTTGCTCTGCCGTCCCTGTGCTCGCCCTTGCAGGCAAAGCTTTGGGTCAGGTTCCCCAGCACCCTGCCCTTTCTTATACAACATTTGCAACATTAGCCGCGTTAGTGTTGTAGCAACATCTCCTCTGTAGAGCCTGGAGCTATTTAAACATTAAAGTGTCCGCTTGGATTAGGCCTGAGCGCAGATAGAGAGAGCAGTGACTTAGCTATGAATGGGGAGCTTTCCCATTTAAAATGTAATTGGGAGCCTTTCAGGACATCTGTTCCTCCATGTGACCTTCCTCCACTGGGACAGCGCATGGGCTTGGCCCAGCCTCCTTCCATTGGTAAATGACCAGCATCCTACTTCTTTTGTGTGGAATTCAACACCCAGCCTGCAACGGATTTGAAATTCAAGCTTGGGCTTGACAGAATCCCCCTGCATCCCAGTGCCCTAGTCACTGGACAAAGCCTTATCTATTAAGTTCAACGAAAGCAGGCTTTTCTCATGGGGCGGTTTGTCCGCAGCGGTTCTGACTCCAGCAGCGGGTGCCAGTATCATTCCTCCAGATTGAGAACCGCTCCGCAGCTCTAGTCTCAGCTGATAACTAGTAGTGCAAGGCCAGCTTCTAGGGCCAGACTCCAGCTTCTTCCAGCCCGGCGGGTTCGTCTCCATCCCTTCCTCTCGCTGCTTCGTGTGTTCCTCTCCTGAACGATCGATCGGGAGCGCTCTGTACGTATCACGGGGTGTGTCACTTGGCGGGGAGTTCCGAGTGCTGGCAGGCCTGTGTTTTTATCCTGGGATGCCCCAAAATAACAACAGCTGATTTTCATTTTTTTAATTGCCTTATTGAAGAAGAGCCCCATATTCCCATGGGAGGGGGGCATCGCTTCACAGCTGATCCGCATCTTTGAGATGTGCAGATCTTACCATAGTGTCCGAGAGATGTGGACACATGCCCAATTTATGAGAGTAACCATCGCACTAAACTCTAAGGGGTAAGTCCAGGCTTTCGCAGCTACGCACAGCCAGAAAGCCATAGCAGGGAGAGGACCCTAGGAGATGTCTTGCCCTGCAGAGATGCCAATGGCTGGGTCACACGAGAGCTCTGCTCTATGTTGCATCAGTGGCCGTGCACACAGATCAGCTGGGCAGGGACATAGCCACACCTAGGGGTGTGAGTTTTGCAGAAGGCTTGTTCTTTGCGGTCTAGTGTTTAGAGCAGAGGTCTGGAAGCCTAGGGGCTTGGCTCTCTTCGGGTACTCTCCGCGCACTCCTCGCTGTAGTATCTTGAGGGTTGTGTCGCTGCCTTATTTTGTGACCTGGCTCATGCCCATGCTCACCACCCGGGCAAGTCATCGGCACAAGCCTAAAAAGAGGGGGCCTGATTCTTGATTGCATGAAGGCCTGGTCACATCGCTCCGGTGTGAATGAGAATTCAGCCTGATGTGGGACCTTCAGACTGAGCATCTGAGCATAGCGAGGGCAGATGGTGCCGTGGTTGGAGACACATGTTCTGATCCCTGCTCTGTCACCGACTTCCCATGTAACCTTGGATAAGTCTCTTTGTCTCTCTGTGCTCGTTTCCCCGCCTGTACAAGGGGGGTAATGGCACCGCCCTGCTGCACGGTGCTGTGTGAGGATACAACCATAAAAGATTGTGAGGGGCTCAGATACTACAGTAATGGAAGGCAGATAAGCACGATCAATTGATCGATAGATTTGCAGATCCCGTTGACTTCGTTGGGAGTCGTGCATGCTCAGTTTCCTTCCATTTAGAAGGAACAATCAATTACACACATACACAATGGGAAATGACTGCCTTGGAAGGAGTGCTGCGGAAAGGGATCTGGGGGTCATAGTGGATCACAAGCTAAATGAGTCAACCGTGTAACGCTGTTGCGAAAAAAGTGAACATCATTCTGGGATGTATTAATAGGAGTGTTGTAAGCAAGACATGAGAAGTAATTCTTCAGCTTTACTCTGCGCTGATTAGGCCTCAACTGAAGTATTGTGTCCAGTCCTCGATGCCACATATCAGGAAGAATGTGGACAAATTGGAGGGAGTCCAGAGAAGAGCAACAAAAATTATTAAAGGTCTAGAAGACATGACCTATGAGGGAAGATTGAAAAAATTGGGTTTGTTTAGTCTGGAAAAGAGAAGACAGAGAGGGGACATAACAGTTTTCAAGTATGTAAAAGGTTGTACGAGAAGGAAGAAAAATTGTTTTTCTTGACCTATGAGGATAGGTCAAGAAGCAATGGGCTTAAATTGCAGCAAGGGAGGTTTAGGTTGGACATTAGGAAAAACTTCCTGTCAGTGTGGTGAAGCACCGGAATAAATTAACTAGGGAGGTTGTGGAATCTCCATCATTGGAGACTTTTAAGAGCAGGGTAGACAAACACCGGTCAGGGATGGTCTAGATAATACTCAGTCCTTCCATGAGTGCAGGGGATTGGACTAGATGACCTCTCGAGGTCCCTTCCAGTGCTATGATTCTAGTAGAAACCAGGCCTTTACCCTCAGTTAACTGCCTGTAAACAGAGAATCATTAACTCATCTCCCCACAAAGCTGAAAATTCATGACTGTAAAATGCTTTCAGAGCCTCTGATGGAAAACACTAGCAAGGTATAAATACCTGTTAAGGAATTTTCCGTGTCTTTATAATAAAATCAGATGGGCTGCCTCCCTTGTTTTTAAATTAGAGCTTGCAGATCTGCTTAAAAATACCCTTGTTACGACTTATCAAAAAGGTAAAAGGGCCTTTGTGGCCATGTTCTGTGTGTGAAGAACACCAGGCAATGACTCACCGTAAAGATAGATCTGGTGTATGAGCGATGAACTGCCACATCTGTCCACTTAATGAAATTCTTTTATAGTGGGCCTACATTGAAGATTAGGTTCAAGGCAATTTCGCTGCATCTGCCCGTTGGTGGAACCACTTGCTAAATATAAACCTCTGACTCGAGCTCCCATCTGCTTCTTTCTTTAGCATAATGAACAATAATGGAAGGGCTGAAAAGCTTGGGGTATTAATGGTAGATCCTCTTTTTATATATACACATAATTTAGTCTTTTTTTTTTCATTTAATTTTATTTACTGTGAAGGCAAATGTCCATGCCTGGCATGGTTCCAGTCCTGAATTTCGATCTTAACAATCTTTGCAGCTGCTTGCAGGATTCAGGGCGAATTCGTCCGACAGAATAAGTCCAGAGCTGTCATGAAAATGTCTTGGGCTTTATCTACTGCTTTCCATCCTGAAGGGTTCTAAAACTGTATCTATATCATGTACGCAAGAGTCACTGAAAGGCAGCCACCTCTGGGGTGGAATGTGGCAGCTGTTTAACAGCCACCTGCAATGCAGTTCAACAGTGTTGGGCGAGGAGTGAAGAGAAGTGTGGCACACTATTGAAATGGGGGAGAAATCAGATAGAATGGAGTTCCCTGATATGGAATTTGGCCAGGATGCTAGCGTCCTGTCTCATATAGAAATTCCCTGGGACTGTTCCCATCTATCTGTGTGCCAATGGCTTTACCTCATTTCCAAAAATCTGCACCTCGGGCTCCATAGCACCTCTTTGCTCTATGCTCAAGTGTTGGAGTCAGCACTGACTCAAAAAAGAGCCCCCCACGACTGACTCCCCGCTCTCCCTGTCCTGCAGCACAGCACCACCTAATCCCACGCTGGGCCACTGGGGTCAGTTCTGACTGGGATGGAAGAGCGCCCCCTACTGAGTCACCTGTTCAATTCAGCCATGCCCACCTGACCAATTTCTCTGCTTGCTTGTTCTGTGCAAACCTGCCCACACCCTGCAGATCTCAGAACTTGCCTAGTACATCAGGAAGAGGAAACTGCAGCAGGGCACTTAAAACCCTGGTCTCTCATCACAGTTCCTTCCCCCTCCCTTTCCTTGGGCTGCGGGTGGAGAGAGCAATTTTCCCCCCCTTTATTCACAGTGAGGGTTGATCCTTTGCTAGGGAGCCATAAGACTCTTTTCCAGCACTGGAGAGTTGTGTGCTTTTGACTGGTAGAGTTTCAGGGCTGCTGGAGGTGCGGGGAAAGAACAGATATGTGGCTAAAAAGAGGAGAAAGAGACTGGTAGGAACATCCGGCTTTGGAGCCAACAGGTCCAGGGCGCAGGTTAAGCACAATCCTGCAGTGACTAATCCCAGGGAATGTACAGGATGACCCATTTACCCAGTTACAGGATTAGCCCTGTTGTTTTCCATGTGCCACTCGCCAGCCAGGGTGTCCCTAGTCAGAGCTCCAGTAGCTCGAGCTATGTGGCTACCAGAAGTATTTGGTGCTAAATGTGGTTTTAACATGCAGCTAGAGGCTGGTTATCCATGCTAGCTAACATGGATATAGGAGTAAGTCCGTGGCTAGGGGCATGTGAACTGGGCAAATCTTTTCCCAGCTCTCTGCTCCCTGATCTTTACCACGCTTCTGATCTTTATAGATACAGGGCCTGCTTCTCAGTCACTTTGTTCCTGTATCTGGGGCTTCCCGACTCCTTTGTGCTCCTTGTATTCTTGGTCTGGGCAGAGGCCTACCTGGCCCCCAGTATAAATTAGAGTATGAGTTAGAGTTGCTCTCTGATTCCTGGGGCCCCCGGGGAAGTGGAGAATAGCTACAGCACACTGCACAGTAGCTGTGCCCCGATCCACGCTCTGTTCTGGGGGCTGGGAGCAGGACCCTCATCAGCTCCACTCTAATTGGAGGGCCCCTCCATGGGGAGATTTTCAAGGGGCCAGTTCTGGCATGAAGGCACGTTAGCATAGCTGTGAATCCAGCCTCCTGGAGATAAAGTTAACGAGCAAGAATCCCCTTTAAAATGAAAAGCAAGTCAGTCCCTGTGGCGCTGTTATGGATTCCATCTGCTGCCTTTAGAACCTAAAAATAAAACCAGGAGGCGGAACTTGACAGCTGTCTTCAAAGAACCGAGCGGCCACCGCGTGCGCGGGTCCGGCTCTCCTTGCCATCAGTCGGGACTTCACCCGCGCCAGAATGCAGGGCTTAATTCGCATCTGGTTCGGTGCTTGCTTTCAAAGCCTCATGATTCACCACCTTGGCAGGCAGCCCCGGATTCTGACGATCTATTTTGGGGGAATAACATTTCCACAGGAATTTTTGTTGTGTTTTGCAGTGTCACCTGGTTTTTTTTAAAAGTAACTTGATCAGCACATTGAGGGAATGAATCAATCCATAGCTTGGTAACCGTGTAGAACATTGCGTGCGTAACCATCCTCCATGCAACCCAGGTCCTGATTAGATCTTACAGGGGGGGCGTCCCTTTCGTTTTCAAAACTCTTGAGCTGCTTCACAAAGGCTGTGCTGGGCCAGATCCCCAGCTGGTGTAAATGGGCATTGCTTAATTGGAGTCGCTGGGGCCAGATCCCCAGCTGGTGTCAGTCAGCCCCACTCCATTGGCTTCAGTGCGGCTACACTGATCTACATCAGCTGGGCCTCTGGCCCCATCTGTGCTCATGCAGACATAGAGGGCTGAAGGTATGTGTGTTCCCGGCTCAGCACTTCAACCCAATCATGTGATTCTTCTCCTACCTCACCTACTTTGGGGGCAGTGTTGTCTCAAGATTAGAGCAAGGGACTTGGGAGGCGGGACTCCTGGGTGCTAATTAAACCTCTGCTACTGCCTGCCGTGTGACCTTGGGCAAGTTACTTCGCGGGATAGCTCAGGTTTCTCCAGTGTAGGCCGGGGCAATGAAAGCCAGTTGACAGTGAGGTGGTGAGTCTGAATGAATTGTCTGTAAGGGGCTTTGAGATGCCCAGCTGGAAGGTGCTGTGTGAACAAAGTTAAGTTCTTTGCCGCAGTGTTCACGGCTGGTGGGTATTCTCTTTCCTTTGCCATTCCATGGCCGGTAGCAGCTGGGATCCCACCAGCAGCAGAGTGTTTTTGCATAAGACTCATAACACATCTGCCCTGCAGTTCACACCTGTAAAGTGTGTGTGGGGGGGGGGGGGGGGTCCAGAGAGAGCATAAAAGGGGGCTCTTGGCACTAGACTAGGCCTCAGGAGATCTGACTTCAGTTCTGGGCTCTGCCACAGACTCCCTGTGACCTTGGCCAAGTTGCTTCCCCTCTCTGTGCCTCCGTTCCCCATCTGTACAATGGGGAGAACGCTCCTTCCCTGCCTCATAAGGGGGCTGGGAGGATAGTCATGAATCCAGATGCAATGCTGTGCTATAGTTATTTATATTGTTGTAGTGTCAAGAGACCCCCACTGAGACCAGGGCCACATTGGGCCAGGTGCTGCACAGAAACAGGCCCTGCTTCAAAGGGATGGTAACAAAAGATGGGTGGGGAAACTGAGGCACAGAGTAGGGGCGTGACTTGCCCCAGGTCATCCAGCAGCTTAGTGGCAGAGCTGGGAACATAACCCATAATCCCTGCTGGGACGGGGGCAGGGATGCCTGCTTCTTTAATTATGATGGGCTGGGTTAAGTGGAAGCAATATGCAGGTCTCCTGAGGCCTGGTCCAGTGCCCTCCCCACTGGACCACAAGGCCTCTACATACTGCAGGAGCCAGTAAAAAGCCTACAATGAATCAAAAACAACGCACGTGGCTTTAGCCCATTATCCTTTGGGAGTTTGTTTTTCCTGAAGGGATTGAATTAAAGCCCCAACCCTTAAACCACTTTGAGACGTATTTAAACCAATGTGTTCCCAAGGTTTAGCCTCTCGCTCGCGTGCGCTCGTCCGGATTAAGCTTCCCTGTGATTTGTGACGGGTCAGGCTGCCTGGCTGGGTCCTTAATGCAGATAGTCCCTGTTTGGCTCTACCACATCCCTGCTTCTCCTGCTAACACGCCCCCACCCCCAACACACCCCCTGCAACATCCTCTTTGACCTATTGCTCTCTCCCAGCTGCTAAGTGACTCCATATTCCCAACAGGAGCAAACCTTTTCACTGAAAGCAGGGGCACGTTTCCGGGTGTGGATAATCTCGGCCTCTTCAGACCGTCTGCTCAGAGGGGGTGAAATTGCCAAGACCTCGAAGCAGCAGGCATTAGTCAGGGGCAAGAGTAGACCCCAGGAGTCCTGAACTCACGTGCTCAGGGGGAGCTCCCGTCTCCCCAGAAGATTATTACACTAACACGCTGCCCCAGCCTTTGCTTTGCAAGCTCCTTTCCCAGAGACTGCCAGGAGGTGCGGGGGAGTGCGGGGGTGGTCTGCAAACCCGGTGTGTTTCACAGGAGCTGGCTTCTGGCAGGTAAATTCTCCAAGGAGCGGGTCACTGATTTGCAGACTCTGCTCCTTGTAAATTCTTATACCGTCATCCTAGTATCTGGGCATGCAGTAATGAGGGTGCGCTCCCTAAGCCTTTTGTTTGGCAGGGTTTGGGGAAAGGCTGAAGGCTGTGTTTGGGTGGGGAGGTGGAAAGGGTTTTGATTTATGGCCAGGTTTGTTAATTACTCCTCTGCACGTGATCACTTAATGAGCCTGGCGTAATGGTCCTGGATTCTGGAGGCACCCAGGTACCTGCTGACGTCTCATTGGCTTCACTGGCCCTTCAGCACATGCTTAAAGTTAAGTGTGTACTTTAAGTCTGGAGTTTTTTAACATTGCCTAAGAGATTTAGGCACTCAGCTGCCCTTGGAATCTAAACTCCCTTATGCTCCCCTGCCAATCCCATCCATACATGCTTTGCTGACTAGGGATAAATTTAAGCACATGCTTAAACCCTTTGCTAAATTGGGGTCTTCTTTATAATGGGACTTGCAGCTGAATTAATTGCCAGCGCGCCCAAGGAGTCTGGATGCGATTTAAATCTAAACCAGTGATCTCTCGATTGAATGCATAGACTTGTGAATGCCTGGGAAGTAAAGAGACCCTTGCATTGTGTCCAAGTCCGGCCGAGTGGCTGGCAAGTGAGGTGAGGAGCAGTGGCCCAGCCAGCCAGAGGGACTGCCTTGCAGGAACCCTGCCAACCCCTAGCGTGAAATGTCAAGGAAGCATTAGCCGGAGGTTACAACCCTCGCCTCTTCCCGCTCCATCAGTGGCTCGGGAAGAGCCAGAGCGAGCGGCTTCCTGGCTTTGTGAGTGAGTGGATGCTGGCAAGGAAGAGCAGGGGCAGAGCCGGGGAGATGAGTAAATGCTGCCCTGATCAGGCGGAGTTGTGGTTCATTGCCTGGGGGAGGAGAGAGACCTGAGCCCTGCTCTGGGAGGAGGAGGTGGGCCCTGCTGCTTTAATTCTGAATGGCTGGGCTGAGTGAAAGCATCAGGCGGTTTTGCTCTGCAGGCTGGCTGTCAGTCCCCAGGCCTGGCATGGTACTTGGTGTACGCAAGCAGGTGGGTGGGGCGTGCACCCTCACCTCCACTCTGCCCTTCAGTGTCTCCGGGGTTAAATCCCCAAGGCACATTATAGGAATCCTTATTACTGGGGAGAGGGAAGAAAGCTCCTATGATCTCACCCTGCATAACTCCTCTCTGACACCCCCAGAAATCCTAGAGCCAAACCTGTGTCCCCGCAAGCCCCGCACGAGTAGCAAGCCCAGACCTGGGTGCACTCCGCAGTGAAGACAAGCCTTCAGCATCTGTCAATGCCCACCCCTTCTCCCCCATCCGCCCGCTGACCCAGCTCGTCTATGCCTCCCCCTTGGAGAGGAAGCGGCACGTCTGAAGGAAACCTGCTAGTGAGGTGGGGCATTGTCTGGGGGACTGAGCTTGACATTAGGAGGCTGGGACTCCTGGCTTCTATCCCTTGTTCTGCTGCAGACTCCCTTGGGCAGGTCATGGCGCCTCTCTGTGCCTCAGTTTCTCCAGATGCAAGGTGGGGACATCCTGGGGTACTGAGAGCAGGCACAGAGCTCAGAGCTTGCAGAGCACCCGTTGCCTGCATGGAAGGCTCAAAACCAGGTGCTGTCTGCCTGAAGAATGAAACACTGGCTCTGGGCTCCGCTAACTTTGATTCTCTGCTTGGCAGCTTCCTCGAGGAAATTTCAGCTTCCGGGTTCCGCGGCCGGGGCGCCGAGAGCTCTCAAGTTACAGTGAGAGCGAGCAGCAGGCGGTGAACACTGGGGGACTCCGCCGCTTCCCATCTGGAGCTCCTACAGACTGACCAGACGGCGTCGAAGCGGCGCCGGGCGCTCCCGCGGTCCATCTTGCCATCCTGCTGCTGGACAACACACAAGCTGGCCTCTGCCTCAACACGCCAGGCCGGGCCCGAAATCCCAGCATCCTTGGCGTTACCTTCCTGCTTGGCTCTTTAATGGGACGCAGCGGAAGAACTGCAGGGAGGTGGCGGAATCACAGATCTTGGGAAAACGTTACCTGTGGGTGCCCGGCGCCTTTGAAAATCCAGCTATTTCTGTGTCTCTTCATAACCACAACTGGCCTGCCCAGAATCTCCAGTTGCCTGCGTGTGTTGATCCCTCCAAGGTAAAGGCTGGATGGGCTCTCGCAGCCTCTGGCTCTATATTTGTTTAATTGTCTGCAGCCCAGCTCCTCACCGATAACTTTCAGGGTCTAGGCCTGTATGTTTGGAAGTTCATTAAACATCCCACTCTGACCAACTCTTATATTTTAAATGATTCCAGATATTTGTCCCCCTCCTTTTATAATGTCCATGAAACTAGCTATATTCCTGACTGGCCCCATTCTTGAGCCCCTGCGTCCATGGGGGGACAGAGCAGCACGGGCCCCTGTACTCCTTCCCCCCTTTCTGTTTCCGTGTTGTGATCGGGAAAAGTTCGTGTGACACTAATAAAAATAAAATTCAGTTTTCTGGCAGAAACAACAGTTTTGGTTTTGTGATGGTTTGGGAAGAGTAGCCTGAATTATAACCCCAGGGCAGATGGCGGGGAGGAACATACCAGAGTCCTGATCATAGGGCTGGCAGCCGGGCTATATCAAGTGCTAACTTGGGTCCTGACACATGCTCTGTGATCCCAAATGAGGAGTCACTTCTGTGCCTCGGTTTCCCCATTTGTAGAAGTGCATGATAACTCCATTCCGGGCAGTGGATCACAGCAGCCTGACCCTGTGAGTTTGACAGCTGGGCAGTGGGCCCTATACTGGGACACGATTTCCACCTCCCTGGTTACTCCGTGGCTTATGCCTCCAGTGCTGGAAGATGCCAAAAGCTCCTTCCATTCTTCTCCGGGCTGCATCCTGCAGCCTTAGGCTGGGCTCAGGGGAAGAAACCGAACTTTGAGTGAGTTGGGAACAGAGTTCCAAGGCTCCAACTCCTTCCCCTCCAGATGCCCGGGCCAAAATCCTTAACGCTGTGAGTGCGGCAGCGGGGCTGGGGCTAGCCCATGGGATGCGAAATTGAGACCCTGGCTCCTACCTGCCTGCAGCCAGGCCTTGCAGTCCTGCCTCCTTTCATAGGAGTGAGCCTCTGAGATCCTGCTAAGTTAAATGGAGACTTTCCAGTGACCCAGCCACTGTGTGATGCCCACGGGAAGGGAGCGTCCACATAGGCACTGTAGCTGCTTTGCCATGACCATCCTGCCAAGCAGAAACCTGCCATCCCTTGCCCCCTCGGGCTGTGACCTCTTTAGATCTCTTGGTCTTGAGGGGGTAGTGGGGATGGTTGGAACATGCTAACTTCAGGCCTTGAGAGCCATGCAGGCCCCTGCTCTGGTTCCAGTACGTGGTTCCTAGAGACAGCTCCAGCTGTGAGGCTGAGATGCCAGCTCAGGCGTGTTGCATTCTGGGGAGAAGCTAATGCACCATGTCGGAACCAGAAAGGAGCCCACCGGCAGCTAGTGCCAAAGGAGATCCCATGACGATGTCCCTTGCTCTTCTATCTGCTGTCAGTTCAGGACCCTGCCCTGGCCTAGCAGAGGTTGTCAGCTATAACCCAGCAGCGGTGTCTGTTTTCCAAGGGAAGCCGTGGGATGGTCAGATTTCTCCTTTGCAGCCAATGGAAGGTAGAGTCCAGCTGATGCAAGCTTGGATCTGCCCCTGTCCATAGGGGAATCCTGGGGCAGTTTCTTGGTATTCAGGTGCTGGAAATCTTTGTGCAAAGCAGTATGGGCTAGGGCTTGGAAGAGGGAACTGGAGTTCAGGACTCCTGGGTTCTGTTCCCAGCTCTAGGAAGGGAATGAGCTAGAGGCTAGAACTGGGAAGCTGGACTCCTGGAAGCTGGGGAATGGTCTAGCAGTTAGACTAGGGAAGCAGGAGTCTGGACTCCCGGGTTCTGTTCCCAGCTGTGGGAGGGGAGTGGGTTAGGGACTAGAAGTGGGAACGTGGGTTCTATTCCCAGCTCTGTTATCCAGCTGCTGCGTGACCTCAAGCATGTCTTTCTGTAGCTCACTTTCCGCACCTTGTAAAACAGAGAGAACACCTCTTAGCTACCGCATAGTGTCTGAGGAGTTATTAACATATTCTTATGGCACACCGAGGGTGTTAAGAGGGTTAACAGGGAAGTAGCAAAATTTGCAGACGACACAAAATTACTCAAGATAAGTCCAAAGCTGACTGCAGAGTTACAAAGGAATCTCAAAAAGAAAAGGAGTACTTGTGGCACCTTAGAGACTAACAAATTTATTTGAGCATAAGCTTTCGTGTAGCTCACGAAAGCTCATGTTCAAATAAATTTGTTAGTCTCTAAGGTGCCACAAGTACTCCTTTTTTCTTTTTGCCGATACAGACTAACACGGCTGTGAAATTCTGAAACCTGTCAAAAGGAATCTCACTAAACTGGGGGACTGGGCAACAATTGGCAGATAAAATTTAGCATTGATAAATACAAAGTAACGCACATTTGGAAAACATAATCCCAGCTCTCCATACAAAGTGATGGGATCTAAATGAGCAGTTCCTGCTCAAGAGGGAGATGGTGGAGTCATTATGGATACTTCCCTGAAAACATCGATTCAGATGTGCAGCAGCAGGGGGAAAAGTGAACACTGTTAGGAACCACTAGGAAAGGGATAGATAATAAGACAGAAAATATCATCATGCCACTATATAAATCCACTGTACACCCACACCTTGAATACCGCGTGCAGTTCTGGTCAACCCTTCTCAAAAAAAAAAAATATTAGAATTGGAAAAGGTACCGAGAAGGGAAACAAAATGACGAGGGGGATGGGACGGCGTCCATCTGAGGAGAGATGAAAAAGACTGGGACTGGTCACCTTAGATGTGTGGTGAGTAAGAGAGGATGTGACCGAGGTCTATAAAGTCAAATCGCGTGGAGAGAAAGGGGTATTTACCCTTCACATAACACCAGAACCAGGGGTCACCTGGAAATGAAATGAATAGGCATCAGATTTAAAAACAAACATAAGGAAGTGTTTCTTTGCACAGTGCTCAGTCTACCTGTGGAACTCCTTGCCAGGAGATGTTGTGAAGGCCTAAAGTAATAACTGGGTCAAAAAAATAATAGATAAGTTCCTGGAGGACAGGTCCATCAAGGGCTATTAGCCAAGATGGTCAGGGATGCCATCCCATGCTCTGGGTGTCGCGAAACATCCAACTTCCAGAAGCCTGGACTGGATGACAAGGGATGGATCACTTGATAATTGCCTTGTTCTGTTCATTCCCTCTGAAGCATCTAGCACAGGCTACTGTTAGAAGAGAGGATATCGGGCTGGTGGCCACTAGTCTGATCTCCTGTGGCCATTCTTATGGTGTTTGAATTCATAACTGTCTGATTTAATTCCCCAAAGCAAGGACATTCGGATCCCAGATGTTCTCCAACCACCGTGCGGCGCCTAAGAACCTATTGGGCGTATGTATGTATGTTGTGAAACGGCTCCATGGCACACATGAGAGCAGCAGCACTGGAAAAGGTGAGAGCTCCCACAACGTCCCCCAACTGCGGGTATCCTCCCTGTTCAACTTCTGGGTTACGATCGCCGCCTTTCTCCCCTATCACTGGTTTAGTGGCAATGGGGAACTGGCACGATCTTTATCCCCGGGCATTGTTGAGGGTATTGCCTCTAGGAAGTCTGTGCTGCTTAGGTTTCAGAGTAGCAGCCGTGTTAGTCTGTATCCGCAAAAAGAACAGGAGGACTTGTGGCACCTTAGAGACTAACATATTTATTTGAGCATAAGCTTTCGTGAGCTACAGCTCACTGCATCGGAAGCCATTCTGCACAGCAAGAACACCGGGTGTTATCAGCCCCTGGAGCTCCAAGGCAGGGGTGCCAGTGTTGTTGGATCCAGGAGCGAGATAGACCGGCGTCATGAAGCAAGATGTCCTGGCTAGATTAGGTTCAGCCAGCAGGCCACAACCGGCGTGGGCAGCTCCGCTCCATAGCAAAGAGCTGCATTACCGACCGCAGAGGATTTGGTGCAGGGGATTCACTGCTGCTGCTCGTGGTGGTGCACTGACCCTGCTGAAGCTGCAGCCGGCTACAGGCAGCTTCCTTCCCCTGCATTTGGGTTGCAATCTCCTCCCCGGGGGTTGGCAACTGTCGGCTTTTGGGGGTTAAACAAACCTGTTGGGAAATCTGCCAGACTGCCCCGCCCCGTATATTTGATCCATTTTGCCCCCGCCCCCCCCCCCCCGAAGAGTAATAACAGCTCATGAGATCAGAACTCCCCCTGCCCCCTCCCCCTTTGCACCAGCTTCGATTAGAGCTGATACATGTAAGGTGGCCTCCTTTCTGCTTGAAGTGTCATGGTAAACAATCAGCTCAATTTAATCCGAAGCAGACATGGGCCTGGGGACCGTGGGGGGGAGCATATTGTGCTTTGCATTTTGAGCAGTTTGATTCAAGCCTTGTAGCTCAGGCTGTCTCACCTGGAAACCCTCCCTCCCGCCAGGGAATCCAGTCCCTTCCCCTAGACCTCAGGCAGTCAGCCCGGTGCGCCATGGCATAGCACTCACCTGCGGGCAAAACAAATCGCTGTTCAAAACCAGGTAAACAGAAATGACATAGACGGGGCTTGTGATTTGTGCTGGGCCGGTGCCAGCAGAGGCCCCTGCACAGCTGGGAGTGTAATTTCTCTTTCTAAGGACAGGATACTTTGCATTTGTCTCCAGACGGCGAGTTGTGATTTAATTCTTCCCGCCCTCTTCCTCTCCCACTGAGCTCGCTTGCTGTTGTTCCTGTTAAGGAAACTGAGGCACGGGGAGAGAGCCTAGAAAGGTGTCTAGCAGCTAAACTGACTTCATGATAGGGCAAGTCCTCTCTTGGTTTGGCCAACAGACCGAGGACTGAATTGGGGACCTCCACAGCTAAAAGCATCAGCTGCTACCCCTTGAGCTGAAGCGTGGAGGCTGCCTGGCTGGCACCATAACAGGCTCATCTCCCAGGCAGAGAGGGGGGACCTCGCCCGTACACACCCGTGGGTTACTCTGCATGGGCCAGCTCTAGGGTGAAGCGAGCAATTCAGTCCCCATGCCCCATTCCCTCCTAGGGCTGTTGTTGGGTCTCGGTCCATCTCCCAGCAGACAATCACCCATCAAAGCCAGGCTGCTAAAAGGCACCTTTGGCCAATTCCAACCTGGTCTAGTCTACAAGCCGCTCGCTGGAGCAGAAAGACACATGTCCCAGTCCCCGTCCCAGTCCCCCTCTTTTGCAAGGATTAAGCTGATGGGAATTGGGGGGGGGGGAGGGAGAAATCAATCTGCGTTGCAGCAGCTAGTAATGAAGTCGCAGAGGGACCCCTCCGCCCCCAGTCTTTAGAAAACAAAATAATAGACACCACCTGCTCCTGCCTCTTCTGGGCTTTCCTCCTGAACAATTCCCAGGCTGCTAGGTGCAGGGCTGCTCTAGCTGGGGGCTATTTACACCATGCAAACCCCATCGCTGCTCCAGAGTCAAACGGGATTCAAAATCAATGCCATTTGCTCCAGCGCTGAGCACTTTTTGCGGCACGTCAACAGGAGCGGGGGCAGTTCTCCACGGTGCAGGCGTTTGCAGCAGTGCGCAGGCGGGCGTGCAGCATTGCGGGTTGCGGTTCTGCACTCACGTTGGTGTAAAACGACTGCACAACGGGCAGACCGGGCGAAAAGTCGGGCCCTCAAGGATCACACCCAGTGCGAAATAAATAAATAAAGCCCATCCAGCACAGCTAAATGTGGCGACTCCGTAAGATGACCTCCTGGACCACCGGAAGTGAATGGGAGTTTTGCCATTGATTTCAAAGAGGCCAGAAATGTCACCATCAGATTTTTAAAGGCAGAAAGGACCATAGTGATCCTCTAGTCTGACCTCCTACCTAGCCCAGGCCAGAGCATCACGCTTAGTGATTCCTGCATCAAGCCCCTCGCTTCTGCTTGAGCCAGGATGTATCTTTTAGAAAGACACCCAGCCTTGAGCAACAGACTCTACGCAAAGGAGAATCCCCCATCTCCCTGGGTAGGTTGTTCCGATCATTAATCCCCCTCACCCCTTAAAGATTTGTCCTGCATTTCCAGCCTGAGTTTGTCTAGTTTCAATTTCCAGCCACCAGATCTCACTCTCCCTTTGTCTGCTGGATTGCAGAACCCTCCGCTCTAAACTTCCCCTCACAAAGGTACGTACAGACCAGGATCCAATCAGTTTCAGCCTGCAGCACAACCCCCTAGAAGCCACCTAGCTTACAGGGGAAGGCGGATGAGAAAGTCCTGGAGGGCCCTGTTGGGACCGCTTTTAGGAGAATTTTGTTTTCCCTGCTGGACAGAGGAGCATGTGAGCATCTGGTGTAGGGCATCCTGAACCGAATCCCCTGCACTGAAGCACCCACTTCCTAGGGTAGTTTCTCAAGGGAAAGCTCCAGGCTGGAGAGGAACCAGTAGGGCCGCTGGTGAGAGGTGGGAAGAATGCCCGCTAGGCTGGTTCCCTTCGTCAATCCGCAGGTCCGTGGCTCGGCTGGTATTGTTCTGTGCTCGGAAAGGCAGCACAGGAGAGGAGTCTCCGCCATTCAGACTCCCTCCTTTCCCCGGCATGGGTGATTAATCCTGCCACATATCTGGATTTATTGGTTCATCGCAGGCGCTTGCTGCCAAACAAGTAATTCATCCTTCCCAGCCGCAGCTGTGAGCCACGGGCGCTCATTGGGGACTGCGGGCTGCATAATCTCTCGAGCGCCTTTCGTCCCCAACCGCCGGCTGTGCGCGGTGGACACTGCCACTGACATGATGCAGCCACCTCTGGGGTGGAATGTGGCAGCTGTTTAACACAGCACCACTTGTGGGCAGGAAGTAAATATATATATAGCATAGACCATGCTGGGGGGACGCAGGGCTGGAGAACGGACAAGATTCCGCCCTGCAGGGAGCAGCAGCACAAGGCCAATGCACCACTTACGAGCCTAGTTTTGAGGCCTGAGGCTTGAGGCTGGCCCAGGCCCTGAGCGGCCCAGGAACCCAGCATGGGAACAACTTCCTCCAGCAAAAATGCCCCAGACTCAGGGGCATAAAAGTGCTGGCAAATTCCCACGCCCGAGTGGGAATCCTCCCACTTTGCCCCGGTGAGCAGGCAAGGCGGCTGCCGTGTGTTCTCCTTTAGCTAGCTCGCACAATGGGGCGAGGGCGGCGCTGCTGCAGGAGATATCGCTGCCCCCACACGACACGCTACATGGATGGTGCCTTGCAGTTATGTGTGTACAGGGGGACCCCAGGGCTGGACTAGCAGGGGGGCGGGGTGGGGAGAGCCCAGGGCAGGGATAACGGGGCGGGGGGGCTGTGAGTCAAGATGCAGGGGCATCAACACCACTAGGGGAGGAGCCCAGGGCTGCAGATCAGTATTAAGGGGCACCAGCAGAGCCGGGGTGGGAGCCCTGGGCTGGGCTAGCAGGCAGGCTGTGGGTCAGCACACATGTTTTCAGAGCCTGAAGGAGCAAGCTTGCCCAGTGTCTGGCACTAGGGCTGTTAAATCAGTTTCCTAAGTGCTCGATTCACTGGCAAAATCTTTACCAACCCCACACAGGGGGAGCCGGCTGAGCCAATGAGAGAAACGAGGAAGCCAGAGAGGACTTTCCAGACTAGGCCAGGCGAAGCCCTGCAGGGAGCAATCCCAGGAGATGGACTCAGCTCCAGGGGGTTTGTTCAGCTCCAGCCACCCCGGGGGCCAGCGGGTACAATACAGCCAGCCACGTTAGCAGAGTAGAGAGAGGAGTTGGGAACAGGCTCGCTGGCCACAGTACTGCAGCCTCTGCTGGATCCCTTGACGCCACCCCCCCCCCCACACACACACACAGACAATATCTCTTCAAATGGTCCCCTAGTCCCCCTTCCGCCACAGAGCAGCCCCCTGCCAAGCTGCAATCGGCCCGTGGGGTAAAGCAACTGGCGTCAGCTGCAAACCCTGGATGCTCCAGCAGCTGCAGCCAGACGGCGAGTCCCCTTCTAATTAACAGCAGCTGGGGGCCTGCTGGGAAACTCACAGACTTGCGACAAAGATGCTGTGAGTTTCCAGCTCTCGGAAACGCGGCAGTCCACCGGGGTACGGGCGGGGAGAGGAAGCCCGGCGGGCGGTGTCTCTGTGTCCCTTGTTTCCTTAATAAGGCAGCAGCCAGGGGCGTATGGAGCCTTTTCGTAGCAGACGAGCAATTTACGGCCTCTCCAGCAACTGTCACTGGGCCATCTCTTCGCTGCTGCGGTGTGTACGTGAGATGAGTTGTTTGGGGCTCAGCCGCATCCCCGAGCTCTGCATTGCAACTTCCCTTCCCCCAATTAATTGGCATTAATTCGGCCCCCTACCAGCTCTGCAGTCGGCCCTCCGGCGCCTGCATCACCACCACTTTACTCCCCTCCTTTCCCCCTAGTCTCAGGCCGCTGAGCTACAGCCACAAAGGAAGGTGCCCATATTGCAGACCCCTGCCCAGGGCAGCGATTTCAGCGGAGTTACTGGGGTGATGCTGGGGCTGACTCCGAGCCAGTGCATTCTTGCTACAGAAAGGTTTCCATAGGGCCCTTCGCTGTAGTATTGTTTGTTAGGGAGCGAAACCCTGGGCAATAGCCCCGTCCAACCATCCTCCCACTTTAAAGCGTGAAAGAGGCAGCAAGTCAGCGGCAGAACTGGGCCTAGAACCCAGGAGTCCTGACTCCCCAGCCCCTGCTTTCTCCACTCGAGCCCGGGCCCCGCCCAGCGTGACGCCCATAACGCTAGAGCCCGCCCGTGTCCTCTCAGCCATTCTCACCACAGCTTCTGCCTTCAAAGGCCCAACCAGCCCTTGCTAATTGTCATCCCGGGGGCAGTTCCTAGACCCAGGCCTGCATCTGGAGGCTTATAAGGCTCTGTCAAACTGTGGCATTACTAGCAAAGACCGCGCGGCCTCAGATGGGCGATAGATCTGGGAATGAACGAGTCAGATCGGGTGAACAAACTCCTAAATCCCTGCTCATTATCTCAGCGTCACCCAGAAATTCTGTGCCTGGGAAGCAGAGCGGGGGCCAGAGGACAGCAAGGTGGTGGAGCCGCCTGGGGCTTTGAACCACCAGCATTTGCCTTTTGCCATCTGAGCTTCTAAAGTTTCTCGGCTTTTGTTGCCTTGAAGTTCAGATTCAAGCTGTTTTCGTGCAGCTCGGCTGGCTCGTGCATGCATGTGACTGTATGCACGGGTGTGAGAGGGTCTGCATGAGGCTGGGCGGGGGGGTGCATAAACTCCTGTGACAGCAGGCACAGGGAGGGTTGTCAGATGGACCCAAAAAAAGGTGATTCGAATTCCATGCTGGAGCCAAGCACCCACCTGCCCTGCACCTGCACGTGTGCTGTGCTGCAATAGACAACAGATCTGAGTTAAACACCTGGGCTTGGCCCCCGGGGATGCAGTAGAGGGTGGGCATGGGATACCCACTTTCCAGAGCCCTCAGCTCAACCCAGATCCCAGCAGGGCAGCCAGAGCCCCTAGTGAGTTGGGGGCAGCACTGCAGAGGCCCCGTCCCTGCAATCCACCAGGCAGATGCACTGGGCCTCGTGCCCTGGAAAGAAGAGCCAAGCCAAGCTTCAGCCACTACTGAGAATCTGGCCAGCACAAGCATCATCCCAGGGCATTACTCACTGAAGCATCCTTGCTGGCCCTTTGCCTGTCCCAGGAACAGCTATGTAATCATCAGAGAGACCCTATTCACTCTGCTGGGGTGAAGCAGGGCAGCTGCTGCTGTGTTTTAATGGCTGCTGGGCCCTGGCACACAGCTTCCCAGCTCTTTTCTGTAGAAAGCCATCCAGGAGGCCGGGCCATAGGCCCAAGGACATCCTGTGGCCCCTTCACAGCCACCCCCAGCCCCTTCACATCATCTCCCCGTCCTGAGCCAAGTTTGCAGCACCTCCCAGTTCAGTACTTCTCTACTCCTTTCATTAAAGCATGCTGGTTGATGCCCCCTTTCAGCTCATTACATTAGACATCTCCACTCACACTGGGCCTGTGGGAGGGGGAGGAAGATGTATGGGACCTTTAGCAGATGGAAGAAGCAGGATTTCATTTAGCAGAAAACAAACCCTCCAAAACTAGTCTATAAATTACAGTAAATTGCAGAGAAACACAGGCCTGTTTTTCATTTACACCAAGGCCCCTTTGGACCAGTTTCGGGTTGCCAATTTTGGCTGGATGTATTCCTGGAGGTTTTATCATGTGACATAATCTTTAATTCCTGAAGACTCCGGGACAATCCTGGAGGGTTGGCAACCTAGATAGTTGGTCAATGTCTGAACCTTGAGCTGGGGCTGTGATTGCCAGCATGTAGTATGCACATACCCGCTGTGTCTTAGAGGTGTGATTATTTTTAACGGGTCTAGTTTTGCCAGTACAACCCCTCATGTGGATGCAGTTATGCAGGAGCCTTATAAGGTGCCAGAATAGCTTGTGCCCCCTCCCTGATACCTGTGTAGCTATTTCCAGGGGAGAGAGCACTGGACTAGAACTCAGCAGACCTGGGTTTGGTTCCTGGCTCTGCCACCGGCCTGCTGGGTGACCTCGGGCAAGTCACTGTCCCTCTCTGTGCCTCGGTTTCCCCATCTGGACAATGGGATTAATAATTCCTCCTTTGCCTGCCCGGTTGATTTAAACTGTAAACTCTTTGGGTCAAGGCCTGTCTTATTACGTGTACGTGCAATGCCTACCACAAGGGGTTCCTGGTCTTGGGTGAGGACTCTAGGTGATACTGGAAAGCAGATAACCATGTCACCAGAGTAGTCAGGCCCCAAAAGACTTTGGGTGAAATTTACCCTGTGCAGATGGGTGGGTGTGCGTGTGAATTTCACCCCTTAAGTGGGATTTCAGTAGCACAGTTGCCTTGCCCAGCTGGATATTTTCCCCATTCCCCCTTTCCCTGTGCTCCCTGCCGTGCAGTGATTATCTTCAGAAGCAAGAAAATCCATATGCCCTAATTAAATTTATTTCATGTTGTAAGCAACAGCCAGTGCAGTTACACACTCGCTGTCCTGAGGCGAAATTCTGCAAAAAGGAAGAGGGGGAGAAGAAAAAAAAACAACAACCCCCAGAGCGTTTGTTCCTCTGATTTAGCTGTGAGAAGATATTTTGGAAACTGTTGATTATGAATCAGCACATCATGGGGAATGAAATTGCAACATCCAAGCCCAAGTGAATGAATAGGAGGTTCAAGGACAGCAAGCCCAGAGATAATTTCTTCAGGAAGATCTCCTTTCATTCTGCCTTATGTTTTCAAGATCTTCCCCCTCCCTTCTAAACAATGCCATTTTTGTGTCTCATGTAACAAAATGCATGATTACCAATGATTTCCTACTAACCCAGCATCCCTTAAAAAGAAGAGCCAATTGTGCTGCCAGACATGGCCTGGGAACTCCACTCCAGTTAGGAAGCCACGCTTTCCTTTTCCCTTTTCATTGCTCTCCCCAAGGTGACTCCTTGGTAAAAAGCCAAAGAGCTTGTCACCCTGGTATTATTGATACTGCAGGACCCCTGGTCATGGGTCAGGCTCCCCTTGTGCTCGGTAGGGTGAGCAGATAGCAAGTGTGAAAAACCAGGACACTTTTCTTCATGGTGTGGGGGTAGAGTTGTGTATATAAGACAGAGCCCCTAATATCAGGACAGTCCTGATACCATGATGTCTGCTCACCCTAGTGCTCGGTTCTGCACGAACACAGCCACCCCCACGCCTTGATCGTGTGTTGTCAATGCAAGGCGAGTGACCTCCCCAGCCTGAGTTCTTGGTTCCACTCAGGCCCCGCGGTGCTGCGCCGGTGACGTGGAGTGGCCTTAATGGGCATATCTACACAGCCCGCGGCAGCAAGCCTTCGCGCCTGGATCACCCACTTGGGCTGGTGCTACAAACAGCCACGTAGAGGTTGTGGCTTGGACTTTGTCAACCGCCTCTATCCCTAGGCTTCAGAGCCAGAACATCTATCCAGCAATTTTCTACCGACGGAACGGATGGAACCACTCGGGACCCGTAACATGTGACTTAAAACGGTGTCTAGGCCTTGTGCTGGCCTGGGGGAACGGATTACGGATTGTTTCAGCAACACCTAGCTGAGACTGGGTTGTGCAAGGTGCTGATGAAGGCAGTCCCTGCCCCAAAGAGTTTACAATCTACACAGACAAGACAAAGGGCACGAAGGAAAAACATAGGCACCGAGAGGGGAAATAGAGGGAGGAATAGAACCCAGGTGTCCTAGGTGCCCACTGGATCATGCTGCACCTGCAGCTTCACAGCTTAGAGGAACTTTGCATTTCAGCGCAGCTCTCTGTATAGTCTGTACCGCACCTAGCACAGTGAGGTCATAGTCCAGGATTGGGGCTCCTAGGCCCTTCCTACATACAGGTAATAAACAATAATAGTTTTGGATTCCTATAGTTTAAATATTTGTGCCTCCCTCCGCCTGGGTAATGCACATGCATTTGTTCAGTCCTCTGTGTCTTAAGTCGCTATTAATTTAAATGTGATTTATGGTTATGTTTCACAGCATACAGACAGAAGTTAGATATCAGATAGTTTTGCTGGAAGATTGCAACGTAACATGACTTTATCGCTTTGCTTTCAGAACGATAACAAAAGGAGAGACAAAACAGGCTGTTCCCCAAGACAGAGCAGCCCAGCTCACCCCACCTTACTACAGTCCGTCTGCGCACTGAGTGCGTGAGGCCTAGATTGCACATGTCCATACAGAGCCCTCTAGCCTGCAAGCAGGACCAGGAAAACCCCCACACTCAATGCTATTGTGCTGCAATTGCAACACAGTCCTCACTGCACCACAATTATTACTTTTTATCTTTCCTGCAACCGCAATAAAGGGAGACTGGAAATATAAATAATCCGAGAACACAATCTACACAAGAGACATGATGCTGCAGATCGAGGTAATTAGTAGCTACGATGGGGCTAAATTCTCCCATTAGATATACAGTCATGCGATGTCCATTGATTTTCATGAGAGTTGTTTGTGTGTGTCCATGGGACAAACATATTTATCAGGGTAAAGGCTAATGCAATGGAGTAAGGGATAAGTCCACTAGCTCAGTGGTTCTCAACCTGGGGTACGCATATCCCTGGGAGTACGCAGAGGTCTTCCAGGCAGTACATCAGCTCATCTAGATATTGGCCTAGTTTTACAACAAGCTACATAAAAAGTGCTAGCGAAGTCGGTACAAATAAAATTTCATACTGACAATGACTTGTTTAAACGCTACTGCTCGATATACTATACACTGAAATGTAAGTACAAGATTTATATTCCAATAGATTTATTTTATATTGATATGGTAAAAATGAGAGTCAGCAATTTTTCAGTAATAGTGTGCTGGGACACTTTTGCATTTTTATGTCTGATTTTGGAAGCAAGTCGTTTTTAAGTGAGGTGAAACTTGGGGTACGCAAGACAAAAGAGACTGCTGAAAGGGAGACAGTCGGCTGGAACGGTGGAGAGCCATGGCACTAGCTGGGAGGTTACTGATCACTTAGAACAAGGGAACAGTGAGTGTGGAATGAAGTTGCATTTTCTCTGGTTCCCCTCCACTGTCACATTGACCCCTGACACGTCTAGGCCTGAATTGTAAGCCCCTAAATCACTGTCGCCCCACTGGCTTCATTAGAGCTAAGCCTGAACAATCCCACCAAGGGTCTGAGCCAACATTTTCTCAAAGTAGCCGAGTGGCAGCGTATTCAAGCAGAGCTTTTGGAGCAACTGCGTGGCTTTCCTAAAGCACCCCCTAGATATGCTGGCCATTCGTCCGGCTTCGAGCTGCACCGTCCTTTTTCTATGGTTTTGTCCTGTCTGGTACTGAGACCAAGCCGGATGTGGTTTTGTCCGGTATCCTGGAGGGGATGGGGGAGGCCATTCTGAAGAGTGCCCCCCTTCGCCTCCACCAGCATGACCTCACCTGCACTGTGCGTGCGGGGTCACACCATGCCCAGAAGTACCAGAATGTCAGGTATTCTGGGGAGGCGGATGTGGCCACTCTAGATTTATCTAAGCCAGTTACAGAGAGACTCCCTGGGGAGCTGGGGGAGGATGTTACTGCTCAGTAGAATCGTCAGGAAGTTTTTCAGGGTGGCACAAAGGGTCCTTGGCACCCGTGAGAATTCACACAGTTGTTTTTGGAACACTTGTCCTTTCTTTGGCAGTCCCGTGCCTAACCCCCCTGGGTTTGCCGTTCAGTTTCATTGTCGCTGCATTTCACGTTGGAAGTGGATTGAGCATTTAAGCTGCTCACACACCACAGTGGCGGTCATTGTACGAGAACCCAAATAGAACAGACTTAATTGCACTACAGAGACATAGCTAAAGCTTTCCCAAAGCGAGCGCCGCTTCTTTTTTAGTTCCTTTCATTGTACATTGTCGGGAGAAATTGATTACCAGCTGATTGGGGGCCATTGGAGGGGTGCTCATTGGGAGCCAGCCATTGAATAAAGTTTATTCAGAAGAAGATCAGAAGAAGCCATTGGGAGTGACCTACTGACCTTTTCTTTGATCTCTGCTAGATGAGCAGGGAGCAGTGAAGCTGGAGCCAAAGCGATAACACAAAGCATGCTGGGAGTATCAGTCCAATTTGAAATGCAACCAACAGGGGGCCCTCTCCTAGCCCCTCAGCTATCAATTGCAACCAATCTCTGCCTCCATCACTAAAAAACTCAGAGTGGCTAGTCTGTCTGTCTGTCTGTCCCAGCCCCCAGCCAGGGAAAATGATGCTACCCCCAGGTCTTCTATTTAGAAGCGCCACTGACCTAAATCTACAAAACCTGTTTCATGTCAATGATGTCAGCCTCATAGCAACATGACACGCCACAGACATGGGATTTTCAGGCACTTAAGAAAAGCACGACATGGGTCTTTTATTAAGGCCCCTTCACGCCTGGGGATCTCCTGTCCGTTTGCATATTTAAGGGCAAAGGGTTAAAGCAACTGTGTGACTTTTAAAAAGAGCCTAAGTGACTGAGGCACCTAAATACTTTTGACAATCTAGCCCCAGGAGCCTAAGTCCCATGGACTTTCAGTGAGATGTAGGCTTCTAGAAGCTGGATCTTCACTGGTATTTAGGTGCCTTAATGCACAGAGATGTGCCTTGAGAGATCTTCAAAAGCGCTGGGCACCTACCTCCCATTTGAAAACCTCACTTGGCATCTATCTGCCCCTTGAGGTGCTTAAATAACTTTAAAAATCTGGCCCCACATGCCTGAGACACTTAGGAAAACGTTGCCCAAGACAAAATACACAGAGCCAAGTATTGCTCTCAGACGAGTCAAGTTGCTGAATAACTGCATCGACTTCAAATTGACTCAGTATTTAGGCAATTGTCTTTGAGAGCAGAATTTGGCCCCTAGTTGTGTGATTCAAGGTGCATTACAAACTTATACTGCTCTGCCGGGATCCCTCCAACTGGCACTGGAATGCAGCCACTGCCAGGGTGTTCAGCAGCTCAGAACAAGAGGTGAAAAACAGCTTTTCCAATTGAAACTGCAGGAGGAATTGTAGGGAAGTAAAATGTTGTTAACCCTGTTGGAATTGGGTGATTAACTCCCTGTCTCAAGCGATGAGGCCGGGGGATCTTTAATAACCACAAGTACTGAGGACCTTGATTTTATGTCTCCTTTGAAAGATGGAGAAGCACCAGTGCCACTGACAGGATTTGAAGACATGGGATGAGCTTTTCAAAAACAAGAGGGTTTTAGACACACGACTCCCATTACAATTGGGTCTCTAAATCTACCGATCCCCATATGCGTTCATCTAATTATAATGGAGTAGACTCACCACCGGCAGCCCCTTTTGGCAGGCCCGGTGTAGCAGGCTCTCCTCATTTGGCGCCACCTTCTCTGGGCCCACCGCAGTCTGCCTCTTCTTGTGACTCGGCCCAGACCAGGTCACATTCAGTCTCGCCCTTCCAGGGTAACAGAGAAGCCAATAAACGAAACACAAACAAACGTAACTCTTCAAGCCAGACCCGGGCTCACTCCTCCATGGATTCTTCACCCTTCCCTGGACTCTGCAGAGTCCTCTTCCCGTCTTGTGCAGAGCGACAGCTCCCAGGGCTTTTTCCCTGGAGGCCCGGCTCCAAATTCAACAGTCCCTCTCCCCCTTGTGTCCCCCTTTCTGCACCACCTTTCCCAGTGGCTGGGAGGGCAGCCCAGACAGGGACCCTGTGGTGAGCAGCGAAGGTCTCCTATTAGCAATTTGGCCATGGGCAGTCAGGCCTAGTGATCAGAGCAGGAGCTAGGAAGCAGATCCGATCCCAGGGCCAGAGCAAGGAAGCAGCAGCCAACCCAGGAGTCAGAGCCGGAACTGGGAATTAAGAGCCATGCTGAGCGTCAGAACCAGAGTCAAACCAGGAAGCCGGCACCAGGAGCCAGCTGAGGGAGCACAGACAGAGCAGGAGCAGGGCGGGGGAATATGGCTGGAGCAGCAGCAGGCACAGGGAGGATAGCAGCTGCAGGCAGCAACCCATTAAGCAGCCAGAGAGCTGCTGCTGGGCTAAAAGCCAGCCAGCTGCCCTTCCTGACCACTCAGTCAATCAGGGAGCCTGCTGCAGGCCAGCTGCACTCGTTGGGTTGCCAGGAGATGGACTCTGCTGCAGGCCCTGAGCTCTGACAGTTCCCTCACACCCCTCACTGCCTCCCTGGACTCCTTCCCACCTTGGCCTTCCATTAGGCCCTTTCCCGAATCCCTCTTGGGCTTCCTGTTCCCCTGCCTCTCTCTAGGCCTTTCTTCCATGCCCTAGTACCCAGGGCAGGACTGCAGAGTCCTTCCCCTCAGCCCTACAGACCCCTTCTCAGCTGGGCTTCAACTTCGGCAGGGCCTGGCCCACCCTCCAGATGCAACCAGGTGTACTCATTGCTCGGTCTCCAGTTAACTCTTTCATTACCACCGGGGGTGGGGAGGGTACCTACTCCATCACAGTAAGATACGTACTGGGTCCCCTATCCCCAAGGGATCTGAGCACATATTCTAAGATCGAAGAGCACTGTCGGATAAAATCCCACCAACTCCTTTATTCAGCATGAGGCTCCAGATACTCACAGGGAGAACCCAACCTTGCCCTGTTGGATGGCTTTACCACTATACATTGTAGGACACAAAATAAGCGGCTCACCGGGACCCTGGATGGCTGAAGTTTTGGTGCTGGGCAAGCGTGTTATTTTTTTTCAATCTTGTGATTTTTAAGACAATCTCCTGATTTTGGAGGGGCCTGACTTGTGATTTTTTTTCAGGGCACGGGGCTTTAGAACAGCAGGTGCTACCCAGGGTTCTCTGCTCCGTACCCTTCTTGCTGTCGAAAGGGAGGCGATGTGGCTAGTGCACCAGACTGGGACGCAGGAGACCTGGGTTTTATTCCCA
Organism: Chelonia mydas; assembly: GCF_015237465.2. Taxonomy (NCBI): domain Eukaryota; kingdom Metazoa; phylum Chordata; order Testudines; family Cheloniidae; genus Chelonia; species Chelonia mydas. Next base: position 6,601,021 of record NC_051264.2, read on the forward strand.
GCTCTACCACTGGCCTGCTGGGTGACATCTGACAAGTCACTTCCCCGCTCTGTGCCTCAGTTTCCCAATCTGTGAAATGGGGATAATAACACTCACCTGCTTTGAGAGCTAGTGATTATGATTATTGTCTCTTTTACCTCACTTTCATCCCGGCACCTTTCATTTGGCTTCTGTATTTAGCTACCTCCCTCTTCATAATGGGGAAGCCACTGGTAGGTCTGTGCTGAGCCACACAGAAACCCACTCCTGCAGGAGTCAAATAGACCAGCACCTTCCATCAGCACTGGATTCACTTTGGAAAGTAAAGGTCATCATAATAATAAATATACAGTAACAGCCCATACAGAGCAATTTTCAACTGTAGAGCATAGCACTAAACATCAAAGCATTATTATCCCTATTCTACAGATGGGGAAACTGAGGCACAGAGAGGCCAACTGACTTGCTCACGGTCACAGGTCAGCCCAGTGGAGTGGGAGGAGAACCCAGGTCCCCTCAGTCCTAGTCTAGGGGCCTAGACACTGGTGACTCATGCTATAATGCTCTGTGAATGTCGATTAAAAGTATATCTAAGGCCCTACTTAATTTGCGGAAATTGCAGATCCTGCAATATTAGGCGTCCACCACATTTTTTATTTTAATTAGCTTACTTTGCACAGTCCGCAATTCTGCACACATTTCGAGGTTCACAACACACCCTTTTTACCCCATTAGTACAGTAGTTCCCCATTTATCCGAGCTGACAGCGGCTGGGGCTTGGGCTGTCAGCCCCACACCTTAATGACTGAAATAATTGCAGCAAAAGGTCTGGTTTTCAAAAGAAGCAGGCATAACTTAATACTTGAGCGTTTATATTGTTCCAAACAAATAGGTCTTCTTCGGCTTTTCCAAATTACCACAATTAATAAAGATCCATTATTACTTTTCTGTGATTTTCCATATCTTGTCCACGACTCAACTGCAATTATTTGACAATCATCCTGCGCTTCAAGTAGGGCCTTAAGTAGATCATTATTGTTATTATTTGTTTTGTCTCACTGTATTGTAGATTGTGGTTACTGTATATGTATCGTTCTACATTGTATTGTTCTAGTCATTGTGGTTATTATTTTTAGTGATTTTCAGTTGCAGTAGCACCAAGGAGCCCCAGTCACGGTGCAAGACCCCCAGGTGCTAGGAGCTGTACAAACACAGTACTAATGGACGGTCCCTGTCCCAAAGAAGGAGCTGACAATCTGCATAGGGCTCTGTCTTAGTTAGCCGTCTGGGATGTACTTGCACATACTCTGTGTATCCCACAGCACATGAGACGGGGGCAGTGAACGGGCTAGTGCACCTGCCGGTGTCTAAGACTTGGTCTCCCCTGAAAACTTATGGCAGTGTAACTCCGTCGGTCAGGAGGGTGGAAAATCCAACGCCGTTATACCAACCTAACCCACGGTGCAGACAGAACTGTGTCGGCAGGAGAGCTTCTCCTGTGGCCATAGCTGCCGCCTCTCGGGGAGGTGGTGTACCCACGCCGACGGGAGAAGCGCTCTCGTCTTCACTAAGTGATACAGCGCTGTAAATGTAGACAAACCCTAAAGTCTGGGAAAGCCTGTCACTGCACTGCGTGCCCCCCTCTGCCTTGGTTTGCTCTGCAGTAGCCTCCTTTCGCGTAACTTGGCC